>NC_045966.1:64911504-65027977 GCF_010909765.2 Amblyraja radiata
CTAGAATTTAGAAGATTGAGGGCGGATCTTATAGAAACGTACAAAATTCTTAAGGGGTTGGACAGGCTAGATGCAGGATGATTGTTCCAGATGTTGGGGAAGTCCAGAACAAGGGGTCACAGTTTAAAGATAAGGGGGAAATCCTTTAGGACAGAGATGAGAAAAACATTTTTCACACAGAGAGTGGTGAATCTCTGGAATTCTCTGCCACAGAAGGTAGTTGAGACCAGTTCATTGGCTATATTTAAGAGGGAGTTAGATGTGGCCCTTGTGGCTAAAGGGATCAGATGGTATGGAGAGAAGGCAGGAACAGGATACTGAGTTGGATCATCAGCAACGATCATATTGAACGGTGGTGCAGGCTCGAAGGGCCGAATGGCTTATTCCTGCACTTGATTTCTATGGTTCTATGTTTCCCTCTCCTCACCCCTCTCCCTCTTCCACCCATCCCTCTCTCCCCCACCCCCTTCCCTCTCTACGCCACACCCTTCCCTCTCTCCACCCACCCCCTTCCTCCTACCCCTCTGTCCCTCTTCCATCACTCCCCCTACCCTCTCCTCCTCCCTCCCCACTCTTCCACCTCTCCCCCTTCCCCCTCCACTCTCCCTCCCCACTTTCCCCTCTCTCCCCCCACCCCTCTCCCCCTCCCTCCCTCCTCCCCTACCTCCCCATCCTCCCCCACCCCCACATCTCTCACCCCCTACCCCACTCTCCTTTCCCTCCCAAATCTGTCCTGTTTCCTCCTCCTCCTCTCCCCTCCCTCCACTCTTCTCCCCCCCCCTCCCCCCACCTGCGTGTTTGTGGGGTGGTTAATGTGAGTTTGATGCCGCAGCCCCCCCTTCACCCGCAAACGCTTTTGGGGAAACAGACCCAACAGGTCTGCACTTGGTCTAGTTAATATATAAAAGTCTGTGGCTGCCGCCAGCCGTCCGGCTGCCTTTCTGCCTTTTGATTCGTTCCATCGTGTGAAGTCACAATGCCCAATACTCGCAAATATCCAATCGGAATGGATCCATTTACATGGACGGCTGCCGGCCGCCTTTCTTCTTTTGATTCCCTGCAACTCCGAAACCAGACGCAGAATTGCCGACATCTTTTCCATTTCGGTAGAGATTTCACTTTTCTTTCTAAGTATCCGCTCCTCATTACATTTTGTCGTGTTTAAGTGCACGTTTTTAATCAAATCCTTCTCCCCCCCCCCCCCCCCCCCCAATATTTCAAAAATAAACTGGCTTCTAACCCATAGAAGAAGCACCAACCCCAGCCCCTGGTGAACGTTCCATCGTGTGATGTCACAATGCCCGATGCTCACAGATGTCCAATCAGAATGGATTCATTTACATATGCCTTTGCAGGAGCCCCAGCACCTGGTGAACGTTCCATTGTGTGATGTCACAATGCCCAATGCTCAAATATGTCCAATCGGAACTTAAGAGGGAGTTAGATGTGGCCCTTGTGGCTAAAGGGATCAGGGGATATGGAGAGAAGGCAGGTACAGGATACTGAGTTGGATGATCAGCCATGATGGTGCAGCTCAAAGGGCCGAATGGCCTACTCCTGCACTTAATTTCTATGTTTCTCTCTCTACACCCCTCTCCCTCTCCCACCCATCCCTCTCTCCCCTACCCCCCTTCCCTCTCTACCCCAACCCCTTCCCTCTCGCCCCCCGCCCCCTTCCCCCATACCGCTCTGTCCCTCTTCCACCACTCCCCCTACCCCTCCCTCCCCACTCTGCCACTTCTCTCCCCTTACCCCACCCCTCTTCCTCCGCCACCACTCTCTCTTCCCCTCCCTTTCCCTCTCTCCCCCACCCCTTCCTCTTACCACTCTGTTCCTCTTCCACCACTCCCCCGTCCCTCTTCCACCACTCCCGCTACCCCTCTACCCCTCCCTCCCTCCCTCCCTCCCTCCCCACTCTTCCACTTCTCTGCCCCTTCTCTCCTCCCCCCTCTCCCTCTCCCATCCCTCTCTCCCCCACCCCCTTCCCTCTCTCCCCCTGCCCCCTTCCCCCTATCCCTCTGTCCGTCTTCCATCACTCCCCCTACCCCTCTCCTCCTCCCTCCCAACTCTGCCACTTCTCTCCCCCCACCCCCTCCACTCTCCCTCTCCACTCTTTCCCCTCTCTCCCCCACCCCTCTCCCCCTCCCTCCCTCTTCCCCTCCCTCCCCATCCCCCACATCTATCCCCCCCATCCCCCTCTCTCACCCCCTACCCCGCTCTCCTTTCTCTCCCAAATCTGTCCCGTTTCCTCCTCCTCCTCTCCCCTCCCTCCCCTCTTCTCCCCCCACCTGTGTGTTTGGGGGGTGGTTACTGTGAGTGTGATGCCGCAGCCCCCCCCCCCCTTTCAAAAAATACTGGCTTCTCACCCATAGAATCAGCCCCAGCCCCTGGTGAACGATCCATTGTGTGATGTCACAATGCCCAATGCTCAAATACATTGTTGCCATAGAGGGAGTACAGAGAAGGTTCACCAGACTGATTCCTGGGATGTCAGGACTTTCATATGAAGAAAGACTGGATAGACTCGGCTTGTACTCGCGAGATTTTAAAAGATTGAGGGGGTATCTTATAGACTTACAAAATTCTTAAGGGGTTGGACAGGCTAGATGCAGGAAGATTGTTCCAGATGTTGGGGAAGTCCAGAACAAGGGGTCACAGTTTAAGGATAAGGGGTAAATCTTTTAGGACCGAGATGAGAAAAACATTTTTTCACACAGAGAGTGGTGAATCTCTGGAATTGACTGGCACAGAAGGTAGTTGAGGCCAGTTCATTGGCTGTATTTAAGAGCGAGTTAGATGTGGCCCTTGTGGCTAAAGGGATCAGGGGGTATGGAGAGAAGGCAGGTACAGGATACTGAGTTGGATGATCAGCCACGATCATATTGAATGGTGGCGCAGGCTCGTAGGGCCGAATGGCCTACTCCTGCACTTAATTTCTATGTTTCCCTCTCCTCACCCCTCTCCCACCCATCCCTCTCTCCCCAACCCCCTTCCCTCTCTACCCCACCCCTCTTCCACCACTCCCGCTACCCCTCTACCCCTCCCTCCCTCCCCACTCCTCTCCCCCTCTCCTCATCCCTCCCCCACCCCCTTCCCTCTCTCCCCACCCCCTTCCCTCTCTCCCCCACCCCCTTCCCTCTCTAACCCACCCCCTTCCCTCTCTCCCCCCGCCCCCTTCCCCCTACCCCTCTGTCCCTCTTCCATCACTCCCCCTACCCCTCTCCTCCTCCTTCCCCACTCTTCCTCTTCTCTCCCCCCTTCCCCCTCCTCTCTCCCCACTCCTTCCCCTCTCTCCCCCCACCCCTCTTCCCCTCCCTCCATCCTCCCATCCCCCCCTCCCCCACGTCTCTCTCCTCATCCCCCTCTCTCACCTCCTACCCGCTCTCCTTTCCCTCCCAAATCTGTCCTGTTTCCTCCTCCTCCTCTCCCCTCCCTCCCCTCTTCTCACCTCCCCTCCCCCACCTGTGTGTTTGGGGGGTGGTTAATGTGAGTGTGATGCTGCAGCTCCCCCCCCCCCCACAAACGCCGTTAGGGAAACAGACCCAACGGGACTGCACTTGGTCTAGTCTATCTTTGAAACTCTGTGGCTGCCGCTTGCCACCCGTCCGGCTGCCTTTCTGCCTTTTGATTCGTTCCATCGTGTGATGTCACAATGCCCAATGCTCACAGATGTCCAATCGGAATGGACCCATTTACATATGCCTTTGTACCAGCCCCAGCCCCTGGTGAACGTTCCATCGTGTGATGTCACAATGCCCAATGCTCAAAGACATTCTTGCCATAGAGGGAGTACAGATAAGGTTAACCAGACTGAATACTGGGATGTCAGGACTTTCATATGAAGAAAGACTGGATAGACTCGGTTTGTACTCGCCAGAATTTAGAAGATTGAGGGGGGATCTTATAGAATCTTATGTTTCTATGTTTCCCTCTCCTCACCCCTCTCCCTCTCCCACCCATCCCTCTGTCCCCCACCCCCCTTCACTCTCTACCCCACCCCCTTCCCTCTCCCCCGCCCCCTTCCCTCTACCCCTCTGTCCCTCTTCCACCACTCCCCCTACCCCTCCCTCCCCACTCTTCCACTTCTCTGCCCCCTTCCCCCTCCACTCTCCCTCCCCACTCTTTCCCCTCTCTCCCCCCACCCCTAACCCAAATCTCCAAATCTGAGGAAGGACATTATTGCCATAGAGGGAGTGCAGAGAAGGTTCACCAGACTGATTCCTGGGATGTCAGGACTGTCTTATGAAGAAAGACTGGATAGACTTGGTTTATACTCTCTAGAATTTAGGAGATTGAGAGGGGATCTTATAGAAACTTACAAAATTCTTAAGGGGTTGGACAGGCTAGATGCAGGAAGATTGTTCCCGATGTTGGGGAAGTCCAGGACAAGGGGTCACAGCTTAAGGATAAGGGGGAAATCCTTTAAAACCGAGATGAGAAAAACGTTTTTCACACAGAGAGTGGTGAATCTCTGGAACTCTCTGCTACAGAGGGTAGTTCCGGTGGCGCTGGTGTCAGCAGCCTCCACCTACAGCCCGGTATCTTTTTGTTTTTTTGTTTATTTAGTTATGTTAAAGTGTGTTTTTTTGTGTTTTTTTGGTGTTTTTATGTGGGGGAAGAGGGTACAGTGCAGGGGATACCGTTCTTCAGTCACTTCCTGGAGAGGACGTGAATATTATTCGAGTCGCGTCCTCGCCCCCCCCCCCCAGCGGCCTACCTGGATTGGCGCGGCCTTTCCTTCCGGGATCGACCAGAATTCCAGCAGCGGCGGGACAGCGCTGTAACATCGTGGGGCTGGCGATGCCTTACCGGGGGTCGCCGTCTGGAGCCCGGAGTGCTGGACCTGCTGCACCGACATCATGGAGCTGCGGTTTGCGGAGCTCCCAACGCGGGCGGCGCTGATGGACAGCGCGGGGTCCTGCGACTCTGCCAAGCTCGGCCTGCGGACTCGGGAGCTGCGGACTCCGGCTGCGGGAGGCGGCTGATCTGGAGGTCCGGGCCGCTGAGGAGGAGGATGTTCACCGTCGGGGTTCGGCGTCAGCGTTCCACCAGCCCGGCGTGAGGGCCTGAACATCGGGCCACCCGGGGCGACGACTGCGGGTGCCCGGAAGGCCCAGACCACGGATGAATATCTGGGAAGAACGGAGGGGAGGCTGGCTGGACTATGGTGCCTTCCTCACCTTGGTGCCATTTATGTTATGTTGTGTCATGGACTTTCTGTGTTTGTGCTTTTTTTTAAATTCAATTTTATTTTTAATATGTTTTATTATTTATTATTTATTTATTTTTATGATACTGCCTGTAAGGGAAATTCATTTCGTTGTCTCTAATTGAGACAATGACAATAAATTGAATACAATAAAATACAATACAATACAATACAATACAATACAATACAATACAATACAATACAATACAATACAATACAATACAATAGTTGAGGCCAGTTCATTGGCTATATTTAAGAGGGAGTTAGATGTGGCCCTTGTGGCTAAGGGGATCAGAGGGTATGGAGAGAAGGCAGGTACGGGATACTGAGTTGGATGATCAGCCATGATCATATTGAATGGCGGTGCAGGCTCGAAGGGCCGAATGGCCTACTCCTGCACCTAATTTCTAAGTTTCTAAGTCTAAGGGGGGGTCCCGTGGCGGCACCCGGTGGTTGGGCCACTAACTACATCAACCCTCAGCAGTCAGGGTTGGGTCACGTGACTGGGCAATGGCAGGGAGGAGTTGTTACGGGTATAGGGGTGTGTCCTGGTATATACAACGAACCCTGGGACAACCCTCTCTCTCTCTCTCTCTCTCTCAGGCTTCAAGCTGACCAGCTCTCTTCTCTCTTCGGGTGAGTGCCCTGCCACCTCAGCAAGAGCTCAACTCGAGCCCACGAGGCAACAGCCTCACAGCAGCAACAATGACTTTGTGTTAGAGGACTAAACGTGCATGTGTATCTACCATTAATGCCTGAATAAAGAAACCGTTTATTCACAACGTTTGGTGCCTCTACATTACAACAATATTTTACATAACTCTAATACTTATATAAATAAAGAATATATAAAATAAAAACCATATAACTTTCCAATCAGAACATAATATATCAATTATCCACTTTAATAGCAGAAGTCTATATGCCAACCTCCGCACCCTAAAAGAATATTTAAGACAGTTCAAGAACCCATTTAACCTTATAGCAATATCAGAGACCTGGATCAGCCCTGAGAAGGGTGTGGACTTTGACATGGATGGCTATGAACTGAATTATATAAACAGAAGGAAAAAAAGTGGAGGAGGTGTGGCGATCTATGTGGATAAAAGACTGAAATATAAGGTGGTGGAGAACATGACAACTGCTGTTGACGATTTGTTGGAATGTATTACAGTAAAAATTTGTTTGGAAAAAAACAAAAATGTTATTGTGAGCTGTATAAACAGAGCTCCTGGATCCAGTATTGAAATATTTAAAGATTGGATGGAAAACATGTTTCCAAAATCATTACAAAAGATTATGTTCATCTGTGGGGATTACAATATTGACCTGTTGAATCCAAACAAGCATAACATGACAGAAGAACATCAATACTATGTAAAATTATGGGTTTATATCCTAGAATAACCAGACCGAGTAGAATTACTTCTCATTGTGCGACATTAATAGACAACATATTCACAAACATTATGGAAAACAATACAGTAAGCGGACTATTATACAGTGACATCAGTGACCATTTACCTGTTTTTATTGTTTATCACTGTAATTATAAGAAACCTAGGAACACCAGACATTTCAAATACAAAAGGGTGAGAACCGAAGAAAACATAAATGCATTTAAGAATGAATTACTGAAACAGAATTGGAGGGTAGTATATGAGGGTGAAGATGTCGACAAAGCATACAATGGATTTCTAAATATTTATAAATCACTTTATGACAAAAACTGTCCTGTGAAACAATATAGTGATAGACAAAAACAAACAAATAGTCCATGGATCACTAAGGGTTTAAAAAATGCCTGCAAAAAGAAAAACACACTATATAGGCAATTCATAAAATATCAAACTTCAGAGGCAGAAAATAAATATAAAAAATATAAGAATAAATTAACCAAAATTATGTGGATATGTAAGAAAGAATACCATAATAAAATGTTAGAGAATAATAAAAACAATATGAAAGGTTTATGGAACGTGCTAAATAGTATTATTAGAAATGGATCAAAAAATACAGGCTACCCTGAGTATTTTATTGAGGAAGAAAAGACAATAAATAATATGGATGATGCGGTTAATGGTTTTAACAAATTCTTTGTAAATGTGGGACCAGATTTGGCAGAAAAAATTAATGACCCAGAAACAAAAGAAGGGGCAGATACTGATCTTTCGGACAGATCAACATCTATGGCACTAATGGAACTAATCGGAGGAAACCACAAATTGCATAGATAATAAAAAACTTGCAGTGGGAATATTCATAGACTTAAAAAAACATTTGATACCGTAAATCGCGACATTTTACTCATGAGACTGGATAGGTATGGCATCAGAGGGGTTGGATTGGATTGGGTGAGAAGCTATTTAGGAAACAGGCAACAATTTGTAGAAATAGGTGAACATAAATCAACTTACATGAACATAACTTGTGGAGTACCTCAAGGGTCTGTGTTAGGTCCAAAGCTTTTCATAATATACATTAACGACATACGCAAAGTATCAAATATACTGAAATTGATTATATTTGCCAATGATACGAATATATTTTTGTTCCGGTGACAATTTGAAGCAGCTTTTGGAGGTCATCACATCAGAAATGAATAAATTAAAACAGTGGTTTGATGTCAACAAATTGTCCCTAAATATAAGCAAAACAAATATTATGCTATTTGGAAAACATTAAACAAACCCTCAAGTATAATTGAAAATAGATAACATATATACAGAAAGGATGGGTTGCACTTGAACCCGAGGGGGACCAATATCCTGGCGGGGAAATTTGCAAAGGCTACTGGGGAGACTTTAAACTAGGATGGTTGGGGCGAGGGACTCAAATAGAGAAAGCTAGTAGACAGAATGATGTTGTGGCGATCAGTGAAACATGGTTGCAGGAGGGCTGTGATTGGAAACTAAATATTCCAGGATTTCGTTGCTTCAGGTGTGATAGAATTGGAAGGACAAGAGGTGGAGGTGTTGCATTGCTTGTCAGGGAAGATATTACAGCAGTGCTTTGGCAGGATAGATTGGAGGGCTCATCTAGGGAGGCTATTTGGGTGGAACTGAGAAGTGGGAAAGGGGTAGCAACACTTATAGGGGTGTATTATAGACCGCCAAATGGGGATCGAGAATTGGAAGAGCAAATATGTAAGGAGATAGCAGATATTAGTAGTAAGCACAAAGTAGTGATTGTGGGAGATTTCAACTTTCCACACATAGACTGGGAAACACATTCGGTAAATGGGCTGGATGGTTTGGAGTTTGTAAAATGTGTGCAGGATAGTTTTTTGCAGCAATACATAGAGGTACCTACTAGAGGAGGGGCAGTGTTGGACCTCCTGTTAGGAAATGAGACGGGACAGGTGGCGGAGGTATGCGTTGGGGAGCACTTCGGGTCCAGTGATCACAATACCATTAGTTTCAATATAATTATGGAGAGGGTCAGAACTGGACCTAGGGTTGAGATTTTTGATTGGAGAAAGGCTAACTTTGATGAGATGCGAAATGATTTAAAAGGAGTGAACTGGGACATTTTGTTTTATGGGAAGGTTGACCCAGAAACAAAAGAAGGGGCAGATACTGATCTTTGGGATAGGAATATTAGCTCTATCTTCCTTAGAGCAGTCGAAGGAAAATAAATCATAGACACTGTAAGAAAATGTAAAAGCAAATCCTCTACTGATTGGAATGATATTGACATGATTATAATAAAAAACATTATTGAAGAAATTGCAGAACCATTAACTCATAACTGTAACTTTTCAATCCGGTAACTTTCCGAACAAAATTAAAACAGCTAAAGTAATACCATTATATAAAACTGGGGATAGACACTATTTCACAAATTACATGACTGTTTCTTTACTCTCCCAATTCTCCAAGCTCCTTGAAAAACATTTTACAGAAAGACTTGACAATTTCATTGAAAAACATAAGCTTTTGGTCGACAGTCAATATGGATTCCGGACAAACAGATCAACATCTATGGCACTAATGGAACTAATCGAGGAAATCACAAATTGCATAGATAATAAAAAACTTGCAGTGGGAATATTCATAGACATAAAAAAACATTTGATACCGTAAATCGCAACATTTTACTCATGAGACTGGATAGGTATGGCATCAGAGGGGTTGGATTGGATTGGGTGAGAAGCTATTTAGGAAACAGGCAACAATTTGTAGAAATAGGTCAACATAAATCAACTTACATGAACATAACTTGTGGAGTACCTCAAGGGTCTGTGTTAGGTCCAAAGCTTTTCATAATATACATTAACGACATACGCAAAGTATCAAATATACTGAAATTGATTATATTTGCCGATGATACGAATATATTTTTGTTCTGGTGACAATTTGAAGCAGCTTTTGGAGGTCATCACATCAGAAATGAATAAATTAAAACAGTGGTTTGATGTCAACAAATTGTCCCTAAATATAAGCAAAACAAATATTATGCTATTTGGAAAACATTAAACAATCCCTCAAGTATAATTGAAAATAGATAACATATATACAGAAAGGATGGGTTGCACTTGAACCCGAGGGGGACCAATATCCTGGCGGGGAAATTTGCAAAGGCTACTGGGGAGACTTTAAACTAGAATGGTTGGGGCGAGGGACTCAAATAGAGAAAGCTAGTAGACAGAATGGGAGGCAGGAAGCAGAAAAGGGAAGCACTCGGGCACAAGAGGAGAAAGAAAAAAAAGGAAATAAACAGAGAATAAGAGGCGGGGGGTTTCTTAAATGCATATTTTAATGCTAGGAGCATTGTAAGAAAGGTGGATGAGCTTAGAGTCTGGATAGACACCTGGAAGTATGATGTTGTGGCGATCAGTGAAACATGGTTGCAGGAGGGCTGTGATTGGAAACTAAATATTCCAGGATTTCGTTGCTTCAGGTGTGATAGAATTGGAGGGGCAAGAGGTGGAGGTGTTGCATTACTAGTCAGGGAAGATATTACAGCAGTGCTTTGGCAGGATAGATTGGAGGGCTCATCTAGGGAGGCTATTTGGGTGGAACTGAGAAGTGGGAAAGGGGTAGCAACACTTATAGGGGTGTATTATAGACCGCCAAATGGGGATCGAGAATTGGAAGAGCAAATATGTAAGGAGATAGCAGATATTAGTAGTAAGCACAAAGTAGTGATTGTGGGAGATTTCAACTTTCCACACATAGACTGGGAAACACATTCGGTAAATGGGCTGGATGGTTTGGAGTTTGTAAAATGTGTGCAGGATAGTTTTTTGCAGCAATACATAGAGGTACCTACTAGAGGAGGGGCAGTGTTGGACCTCCTGTTAGGAAATGAGACGGGACAGGTGGCGGAGGTATGCGTTGGGGAGCACTTCGGGTCCAGTGATCACAATACCATTAGTTTCAATATAATTATGGAGAGGGTCAGAACTGGACCTAGGGTTGAGATTTTTGATTGGAGAAAGGCTAACTTTGATGAGATGCGAAATGATTTAAAAGCAGTGAACTGGGACATTTTGTTTTATGGGAAGGATGTAGAAGAGAAATGGAGGACATTTAAAGGGGAAATTTTAAGAGTACAGAATCTTTATGTTCCTGTTCGGTTGAAAGGAAACAGTAAAAAGTGGAAAGAGCCCTGGTTTTCAAGGGAAATTGGACATCTTGTTCGGAAAAAGAGGGAGATCTACAATAATTATAGGCAGCATGAAGTAAATGAGGTGCTTGAGGAGTATAAGGAATGTAAAAAGAATCTTAAGAAGGAAATTAGAAAAGCTAAAAGAAGACATGAGGTTGCTTTGGCAGTAAGGTGAAAGTAAATCCAAAGGATTTCTACAGCTATATTAATAGCAAAAGGATAACGAGGGATAAAATTGGTCCATTGGAGAGACAGAGTGGACAGCTATCTGCAGAGCCAAAAGAGATGGGGGAGATATTGAACAATTTTTTTTCGTCGGTATTCACCAAGGAGAAGGATATTGAATTATGTGAGGTAATGGAAACTAGTAGAGTAGCTATGAATACTATGAGTTTCAAAGTAAAAGAAGTACTGACACTTTTGAAAAATATAAAAGTGGATAAGTCTCCAGGTCCTGACAGGATATTCCCTAGGACATTGAGGGAAGTTAGTGTAGAAATAGCCGGGGCTATGACAGAAATATTTCAAATGTCATTAGAAACGGGAATAGTCCCCGAGGATTGGCGTACTGCGCATGTTGTTCCATTGTTTAAAAAGGGTTCTAAGGGTAAACCTAGCAATTATAGGCCTGTTAGTTTGACTTCAGTGGTGGGCAAATTAATGGAAAAGATACTTAGAGATAATATATATAAGCATCTGGATAAACAGGGTCTGATTAGGAACAGTCAGCATGGATTTGTGCCTGGAAGGTCATGTTTGACTAATCTTCTTGAATTTTTTGAAGAGGTTACTAGGGAAATTGACGAGGGTAAAGCAGTGGATGTTGTCTATATGGACTTTAGTAAGGCCTTTGACAAGGTTCCTCATGGAAGGTTGGTTAAGAAGGTTCAACTGTTGGGTATAAATGCAGGAGTAGCAAGATGGATTCAACAGTGGCTGAATGGGAGAAGCCAGAGGGTAATGGTGGATGGTTGTTTGTCGGGTTGGAGGCAGGTGACTAGTGGGGTGCCTCGGGGATCGGTGTTGGGTCCTTTGTTGTTTGTCATGTACATCAATGATCTGGATGAAGGTGTGGTAAATTGGATTAGTAAGTATGCAGATGATACCAAGATAGGGGGTGTTGTGGATAATGAAGAGGATTTCCAAAGTCTACAGAGTGATTTAGGCCATTTGGAAGAATGGGCTGAAAGATGGCAGATGGAGTTTAATGCTGATAAATGTGAGGTGCTACACCTTGGCAGGACAAATCAAAATAGGACGTACATGGTAAATGGTAGGGAATTGAAGAATACAGTTGAACAGAAGGATCTGGGAATAACCGTGCCTAGTTCCTTGAAGGTGGAATCTCATATAGATAGGGTGGTAAAGAAAGCTTTTGGTATGCTAGCCTTTATAAATCAGGGCATTGAGTACAGAAGCTGGGATGTAATCTTAAAATTGTACAAGGCATTGGTGAGACCAAATCTGGAGTATGGTGTACAATTTTGGTCGCCCAATTATAGGAAGGATGTCAACAAAATAGAGAGAGTACAGAGGAGATTTACTAGAATGTTGCCTGGGTTTCAACAACTAAGTTACAGAGAAAGGTTGAATAAGTTAGGTCTTTATTCTCTGGAGCGCAGAAGGTTAAGGGGGGACTTGATAGAGGTCTTTAAAATAATGAGAGGGATAGACAGAGTTGATGTGGATCAGCTTTTCCCTTTGAGAATAGGGAAGATTCAAACAAGAGGACATGACTTCAGAATTAAGGGACAGGTTTAGGGGTAACATGAGGGGGAACTTCTTTACTCAGAGAGTGGTAGCGGTGTGGAATGAGCTTCCAGTGGAAGTGGTGGAGGCAGGTTCGTTGGTATCATTTAAAAATAAATAGGATAGGCATATGGTTGAGAAGGGAATGGAGGGTTATGGTATGAGTGCAGGCAGGTGGGACTAAGGGAAAAAAGTTGTTCGGCACGGACTTGTAGGGCCGAGATGGCCTGTTTCCGTGCTGTCATTGTTATATGGTTATATGGTTATATGTTATAAGTATAGAAAAAGTATATGAAAATAAATTTATTGGTGTGATCTTAGACCACAAAATCTGCTGGAAACCAGATATAAACCACGTCAAAGCAAAACTGGCAATGTCTCTAGCAATATTGGGAAAATCAAGACACATTTTGAACCATAAATCATTACACACTCATATTGCCGGATCGTAGTCACTGTGTGGAGATATGGGGTAACGCCTACAAAACCAACCTACAGCCGTTATGCACATTACAAAAAAGAGCAATAAGAATTATTAATAATGTTGGATATCTTGAACATACCAATTTATTATTCTTAAAGTCACATACACTGAAGTTCACCGATCTGGTTAAATTTAAGAAATAATTTACTTCCAAGAAATATACAAAAACTGTTTATGGAAAGCCAGGGTGGGTATAATTTGAGAGGGGAACAAAATTTAAAAAAACTCAATGTCACAACAACTCTTAAAAGTATGTGCATAGCAATCTGTGGTGTGAATTTGAGGAATGGTCTGGAACAGGAGATAAAATTTAGCACAAACATACTTCAGTTTAAAAAGATGTACAAAAACACTTTTTTAAAAGGATACTGGGATGAGGATAGGTGATTGTGAGTGGGATATTTGTTATACTGATTGTATTGGGAAGGGTGATTATAGGGTGATGGTTGTATATATGACTAAGATACTGTATAGTATATGAGGGTTTTTTCCTTTTCTTTTTTCTTTTAGTCTCTCTTTTTTGTATGGCTTTGTAAATATTCGATTAGTGTATAAATGTAAATAATTTGGTGTACATATAGCTGCTAAACTTGTATAAGCACTTGAATAAGGAGTAGGAATTAATAAGGTTTGACTCCTTCCTGCTCCTTTTCGGACACATACGATTTAATTTATTTATAGATAGATACTGTTTATGACACTGTATAAATATTCTTGTTTTGTTTTTTGTATGCTGTTTCACACTTGCTTTTTATTTTATTCTGTTCGAAATAAAGCATTAAATAAATAACCCCCTCTAAACCCCTGGAAACTCCTGGAAACCCCTTGAAACACCTCTAAACACATATAAACCCCACTATACCATTCGAAACCCCTCTACACCTCTCCAAACCCATTCTGAAGCCCTCAATATACCTCTAGAGTCATCTACACACCTCTAAATTCCTCTATACACCTCTAAACCCATCTAAACCCCTTTAAACCCATCTAAACCCCAGCAAACGCCTCTAAACCCCTGTAAATCCCTCTAATCCCGTCTAAACACCTCTGATCCCCTCTAAACCACTCTAAACACCTGTAAACACTCTAATCCCACTATACCCCTCTCCACATCCCCTCTAAAGCTCTCTAACTAGCTCTAATCCCATCTAAACCCCTGTAAACCCCTCCAAATCCCTCTAAACACCTCTCAACCCCTCTACACCCTTGTAAACCCCATCTAAACCATGCTAACCCACCTAAACTCCTCTAAGCCCCTGTAAACCACTGTGAACCCCTCTAAAACCCTCTAATCCCCTGTAAACCACTGTAGCCCCCCCCCGTAAACCCCTCTAAACCACTAACTACACCCCTGTAAACTCATGTAAACCACTCTCAACCCCTCTAAACTCGTCTACATCTCTACAAACCCCTCTAAACCACTCGAAACCTCTGTACACCCCTCTAACACAATGTAAACACATTGAAATCACACAAACCCACTGTAAACCCCTCTAAACCCCACGTAAAGGACTCTAACCCCATCTAAACCCGTATAAACCACACTAAGCACCTCTAAACCCCTCAAAACCCCTCCAACACCTGTAAACCTCTCCAAACCATTCTAAACCTCCGTAAACCACTCTAAAATCCTCTAAACCTCTTTAAACCCCTCTAAACACGTTTAAACCCCTCTAACCCCCTGTAAACTCCTCTAAACACACGTAAACCCCTCTAAACACCTTTAAATTACTGGAACCCCATCTAAACCTCGGCAAATCCCTCTAAACCACTCTATGCCCTCTAAAACTCTGTAAACCCATCTAAACCCCCTGTAAACCCCCTCTAAACCCCGCTAAACACATCTAACCCCTCTGGAACCCTCTAAACATCTCTAAACCCATCTAACCCCCTCTAAACTCCTCTACATACCATTAAATCACTCTTTTTAAAAAAAATATATTTTATTTTATTAGAAGTACAATCATATGGCACCAATGTGCCTAATATATATTTTCATAATACATTTTATGTACAGCTTCTTATTTTTTTTGTTATAATAAAGAAAGATAAGCATAAGAAAAATAAATTAGATAGTAAAGTATAGAAAGACGTGAGATATATAGTGTGTGAAGAAAAAGAAAAAAGACGAATGAGTGTAGAAAGTTGAGGAAAAGAAAATAGGAAAAAGAGAATAAGACATAGAGAAAAGAAGTAAGGAGATCAGAAGTAAGGAGATAGTTGCATTTTGGGATAAACATTTATCACAAATGGGGGATATATTTGGATAAAATTTGTTCAATTTTGTTTTTGAATAATATAATCTATGTAAAATTTTTAATTGAATTAGATTATGTCTTACATTAACCGAACATTTGTGAATATATATCAAGTACTTTTCCCATGTAACCTTCGTAATTGTTATCATTAGTTCCCGTTCCCACTCTTCTCTAAGTACCTGTCGATGGTAGGTCTATATTTAAAATACTATCACACCAATAAATTTAAATATGATATTAATTTTTGTGAGTCAGCCTTAATATTCATTGCTTCTTCCAATAATTCAGGAGTTATTTTTTGATATCCTTGTGTGTATTTTTTCATGAAATCACAAATCTGAAGATATTTAAAATATTGGTTGTTTTTCAGTTTAAATTTTAATTGTAATTGTTGGAATGATAGTAGGTTTCCCATTTCATCCATATCCCCGATCCTTCTAATTCCGAGACTTTCCCATTGGTTATATGTTTTATCAATAAGAGATGGTTTAAATAAAGGGTTATTCGCTATTGGCATTAACAATGATAAATTTCTTAATTTTAAAGATAATTTTATTTGTTTCCAAATTCTTATTGTACCATATATAATTGAAACATAGAAACATAGAAATTAGGTGCAGGAGTAGGCCATTCAGCCCTTCGAGCCTGCACCGCCATTCAATATGATCATGGCTGATCATCCAACTCAGTATCCCGTACCTGCCTTCTCTCCATACCCTCTGATCCCCTTAGCCACAAGGGCCACATCTAACTCCCTCTTAAATATAGCTAATGAACTGGCCTCAACTACCCTCTGTGGCAGAGAGTTCCAGAGATTCACCACTCTCTGTGTGAAAAACGTTTTTCTCATCTCGGTTTTAAAGGATTTCCCCCTTATCCTTAAGCTGTGACCCCTTGTCCTGGACTTCCCCAACATCGGGAACAATCTTCCTGCATCTAGCCTGTCCAACCCCATAAGAATTTTGTAAGTTTCTATAAGATCCCCTCTCAATCTCCTAAATTCTAGAGAGTATAAACCAAGTCTATCCAGTCTTTCTTCATAAGACAGTCCTGACATCCCAGGAATCAGTCTGGTGAACCTTCTCTGCACTCCCTCTATGGCAATAATGTCCTTCCTCAGATTTGGAGACCAAAACTGTACGCAATACTCCAGGTGTGGTCTCACCAAGACCCTGTACAACTGCAGTACAACCTCCCTGCTCCTATACTCAAATCCTTTTGCTATGAAAGTTAACATACCATTCGCTTTCTTCATTGCCTGCTGCACCTGCATGCCTACTTTCAATGACTGGTGTACCATGACACCCAGGTCTCGCTGCATCTCCCCTTTTCCGAATCGGCCACCATTTAGATAATAGTCTGCTTTCCTGTTTTTGCCACCAAAATGGATAACCTCACATTTATCCACTTTATACTGCATCAGCCAAACATTTGCCCACTCACCCAGCCTATCCAAGTCACCTTGCAGTCTCCTAGCATCCTCCTCACAGCTAACACTGCCCCCCAGCTTAGTGTCATCCGCAAACTTGGAGATATTGCCTTCAATTCCCTCATCCAGATCATTAATATATATTGTAAATAGCTGGGGTCCCAGCACTGAGCCTTGCGGCACCCCACTAGTCACTGCCCGCCATTGTGAAAAGGACCCGTTTACTCCTACTCTTGGCTTCCTGTTTGCCAGCCAGTTCTCTATCCACATCAATACTGAACCCCCAATGCCGTGTGCTTAAGTTTGTATACTAATCTCTTTTGTGGGACCTTGTCGAAAGCCTTCTGGAAGTCCAGATACACCACATCCACTGGTTCTCCCCTATCCATCCCTATATTGAGTTCTTTTTATATATTGTATTGTTCAGTTTTTTTCGGGGAGAAGAGGATCGTTCCTATATTACAAGGAAGACAATCCTCTTTCTCCATCTTTATCCATTCTGTCTGTTGGGTAGAACTATCCAGCCAATAAATTATATTCTTAATATGCACTGCCCAGTAATCTATATTACTAAAACTCTGTTCTTGACCGGTTTTGGCTTTCTGTGCTGCGGTTTCCGAGAGTACGCCGCCACCTACGGCCGTCATCTTTGGCCACCTCGCTCAGAGCCCCCCTCCGCCATGTGTGTGCCGAGGATTTTTCCTGTCGATGAAAATTGACAGAGATATTAATGTTTTTACAACATTCCCCATTCTCTCTGCTGCCCCCGCTGGAAGGAGAGGGAGGGAATATAAAACCAGGAAGTGGTGTGCCTCAATCAGTCTCTGCAAGTGGTGTGCCTCAATCACTCTCTGCAAGTGGTGTGCCTCAATCAGTCTCTGCAAGTGGTGTGCCTCAATCAGAGCTTTGAATGACACTGATAAATGTCTACAGCACTGTGAGTACCCTTAATTTGGTTTGAAAATGAAAATATGGTTAGAGGTAAAAAAGCACTGCCTGCAAATGGTTGTTTGGGTTTGGGTTGAAGTAAAAAGGCACTTTCTCTCCCCCCTCCTTCTCCTCCTCTCCCCCCCCTCCCTCTCCTCTCCCTCTCCTCTCCCCCCTCCCTCTCCTTCCCCCCCCCCCTCCTCCCCCCTAAATTTCAGTAATATTATCTTATTGTGTTTATCTGTCGTGGAATCTTTAGCATTATCTAACTCTAATTGTCCGATTTCTTGTTCTAACACCATTTGTTCTCTTATTCTTTTTATTTTGAAAAATTTGATATGAAATTATAATTCCTCTAATAAATGCCTTAAAAGTTTCCCATAATAAAGAAGGTGAGCTGGTGATACCTGGTGTATCATTTGTATCAAAAAAAAGTTTCATTTGTTGTTTTAAATATTGATAGCCTTTAAAGTCATTTAAAATATGTGTATTAAATCTCCAAAAAGATTTTTTGCCCGGCATTCCCTCAAATTTTACTGAAAATGTCAATGGAGAGTGATCTGAAATACTACTAATGTGGTATGTTGGATTGATTGTATATGGCATTAATTTCATATCCACTAAAAAATAATCAATTCTTGAATAGGTTTTTTGTACCGAAGAGTAAAACGAGTATTCCTTTCCAACTGGATTAGCAGATCTCCATACATCTATTATATTAGTATTTTTTATATATAACCATATAACCATATAACAATTACAGCACGGAAACAGGCCATCTCGACCCCTCTAGTCCGTGCCGAACACATAGTCTCCCCTAGTCCCATATACCTGCGCTCAGACCATAACCCTCCATTCCTTTCCCATCCATATAACTATCCAATTTATTTTTAAATGATAAAAACGAACCTGCCTCCACCACCTTCACTGGAAGCTCATTCCACACAGCTACCACTCTCTGAGTAAAGAAGTTCCCCCTCATGTTACCCCTAAACTTCAGTCCCTTAATTCTCAAGTCATGTCCCCTTGTTTGAATCTTCCCTACTCTCAGTGGGAAAAGCTTTTCCACGTCAACTCTGTCTATCCCTCTCATCATTTTAAAAACCTCTATCAAGTCCCCCCTTAACCTTCTGCGCTCCAAAGAATAAAGCCCTAACTTGTTCAACCTTTCTCTGTAACTTAGTTGCTGAAACCCAGGCAACATTCTAGTAAATCTCCTCTGTACTCTCTCTATTTTGTTGACATCCTTCCTATAATTAGGCGACCAAAATTGTACACCATACTCCAGAATTGGCCTCACCAATGCCTTGTACAATTTTAACATTACATCCCAACTTCTATACTCAGTATATGTATTTAGAAGTCTTAGATTTTAAATTACTCCTCCTTTGTTTTGCTGATTTATCTAGATATGAATCTAAACCACAGTTGTCCCCCCCTATTATCACATTTTGGTAATTAAACTCTGATATTATATCTATAATTTAATCAAAAAATTGGGGGTTGTCAAAATTCGGAGCGTAAATATTTATCATAGTTAGTGGGGTTGCATAAATTTCTCCCGAAACTATAATATACCTTCCCTCTTTACCTGATATAGTATTCTTTAATTTAAAAGGTATACCTTTTCGAATAAGAATAGCCGCACCTCTAGATTTAGAAGTAAATGAGTAGTATGTTTGACCTATCCACTTCGCCTTTAATCTCACTTGTGTTTGTTGTTTCATGTGAGTTTCCTGAAAAAACATTATGTCGCTTTTCAAAGATTTTAGTTGAGCAAAAATTTTACCCCTCTTAATTGGTTCATTGGCACCCCTTATATTCCAACTACAGAATGTAATTCCTCCATTCTTTATTTGTCTATCATCTTGCATTGTAAATCAAGATAGTATTCCTGAATCATATGGTGCAACCAAATGCCTCAGAGTTCTGGGAGTTGGGTGGTCATCCCAAGTTTTTAGATTTATATTGCATCTCCTTCTTATATAGTGCCTTAAAAAAAGAAAGAAAAAATGTGATATACAATTGATTACAAAAAAATAAACAAATAAAAGTCTTGATTGTGCTTAAAAAAAAAAGTGCTATTAAGGTATCTAAGAAAAGATACCTTATAGACGAATAGCCACCGATGGTGGGTAAATTTATAGACTTCCGTTGATGTTGTTATACATTGAGCTCCTCCCCCTTAGTAGAACCTCATAAAAAGTTACAGACCGTTTCATATTTTGTCTTTTCTTATGTGGATTTATCAAACCAGCACCAGTGAAAACCGAAAGAAATCAGGAAGAGACATAAGAAGTAAAAAACCAAATATAAAACATAACATATACACAGTTATATAAGTATATATATGCCTTTCCAACTTGTCTAATCTTAATCTAATCTAAACTTTACCATATATATCCACCCAGGATTCTTACATAATATCCCATTCTTTAACTACCATACAAGCAGGTACCAAGGGGTTAAACAAAATCTCACTTCTGGATCTTTTCCATGTTTATGTTGTCCCTAATTCCTTTCCACACACAAAAAAAGGGTAGGTTAGTAATGTTATAAACATTTTAGTTAGTTAGTATATATCATTTTTAGTATATATATTGATATTTCAAATAGTTAGTGTTGTTAAATTTGTTAAAATCATTGGTTATTTGTAATTAAAGTATAATGATTAGAGATCTTCTTAAGTTAGCAGTTTTTATATTCCAATTAGTATTATCTCGTTCCATGTCCATTATACATTCCTTCGTTAATTCTGTATCCTCAACGTCCCTTATTTATCTTTGAGCTTTTCATTCAAGGTGAAACATGGCCAGCACTCTCAAAAACACATTCCAGACAGATAAGCTTGGTAACTGTCTGGAAAGTTCCGCCATCTTATCCAGTTCAAAACTCTATCATAAGAATTTAAAAGTTCAATCTTCTTCCTTGTCGACAGCTTCCCCCGATGTTTTCTTTACGATATCCTCTGCATACTTAAAAGCTTTTTCGGGATCTGTAAATGAGCGTTCAGTGCCGTTATAAGAAATCTTCATTCTGCCTGAAAAAACTACCCCGTATCTCACACCGGGGACGTCTTTCAGAGTGTGTCTTGTCTGTGTGAACAATTTCATTCTCCGGACGACCTCCGGTGGGTATTCACGGAAAATTCGAATATTATCCCCACGGTATGTCAGATTCTTCCCATGGGTAATCTTTCTCAATATAAATTCCACTGAAGAGATATCACGGAATTTCACAATTATCTGTCTTGAATAGTTTGTCCCTCTTGCAACATGCCCAACTCGGTGAGCAACGTCTATTCTTGGTTCTTCCGACAGTTCAAAAACATCTTTGAGTAAATCAGTAACGAAAGTACATACTTGAGATTCATGTCCCTCTCGTCCTTCTTCCACTCCAAGAATTCTCAAATGTTGTCTTCTAGATCTTGCCTCTAAGTCCAGACATTTGTCAGTCATTCTTCCAAGTTTTTCCTTTTCAGTTTTCTGTGATTTTTTCAAACTCCTTATTTCCGTGACCATCTCTTTTATCTCATTCTCCATCTCTTCCATTATCTCATCCAGTTTTCCGACATCATCCTTCACATCTTTAAATTTCTTGTTATAGTCATTTTCGATTCTAACACACTGTGACTTTAGTTTTTTATCAAATTCCTTATATTGCTTCTTCAGCTCTTTTAACTCACTGCAAGTATTATCAATTTTTTGAGAAATTCTCTCCGTACTAGTCTCCACACTCTGCTTATTACTCTCCATATTAGTCTCCATACTCTGCTTATTACTTTCCATATTAGACTCCATACTCTGCATCTTTTCCAGTGTAATATTGATTGTAGCAGTCATATCTAAAAGCATTTGCTTTACCTCCTTCTCCTTCTTGTCTCCTTTTGTAGCCATTTCAAGCAGAGATCCTTGGCTGTAAGATTCTTCATCTTCTAAGCCTTCTTCTGTCGTTTGCAGAGTATCCAATACTTTCTCGAGCTGGAGACTTATGATGTTCATCTTAGGTGCCCGTGAGCTTTTTTCTCTGCTCATTTAAAACTCCCAATTTTACTTCGGAGTCACGTGAGTGATTCCGTGAAGAACCCGTTCAGCACGCATGCGCGGCATTACGTCCAGCAGAGCAACAGCGGCACAGCGGGAGTCAGGCTCCCGCTATGGAGGTGAAAGAACGGACCGTCAGGTAAGCTGACGTCGGGTTTTTCTTTCACAGGGAGCCTTCTGCTGTCCGGCAGAGAAGAAAGGCTCTGCAACAAACCTGTCCCCCGCTCGACTCCACGGAGGAGCGTCCATCTGGGGGGGGGCAGCAACAGAACAGACCTGTCCCCCGCTCGACTCCATGGAGGAGCGTTCCATCTGGGGGGGGCAGCAACAAAACAGAACTGTCCCCCGCTCGACTTCACGGAGGAGCGTTCCATCTGGGGGGGGCAGCATCAAGGCGGTAGGATCGCTTACCCGGCGCTCTGCTATCCCGACACCGTGCCGAGCCCAGCCCGCTAGCGCCTAAGCAGCGGGCTGGAAGTACCGCCACGGAGGCGTCCGGCCGGTGGCTCCGACTTATCGGACGGGACGTCTTTCCACCCGCCCGGGGGGATAGACAGCCGCCTGAACAGACCTGCCCCCGCTCGACTCCACGGAGGAGCGTTCCATCTCGCGGGGGCAGCAACAAGGCGGTAGGACCGCTTACCGGGCGGACTGCTATACCTCGACACCGTGCCGAGCCCAGCCCGCTAGCGCCTGAGCAGCGGGCTGGATGTAAAGCCAAGGAAGAGGCATCCGGCCGGTGGCTCCGACTTATCGGACGGGGACGTCTCTCCACCCAGGCGGGGGAGAGACAGCCGCTTGAGCCGCATGGAGCGACTCTTGGAGCAGGAGCTCCAGCGAGGTGCACCCCAGGAGGGGCGCTCTCGCAGAGGGGGGTCGGACACTCCCTCTACAGTGCCTTGTGCATTGTCCATTGCTTCCTCCTGAAAAGATTTTATAGGAATCTGAGGGGTAACTTTCTCACACATGCTGCCAGATGAGGTAGTTGAGGCAGGGACTATCCCAACATTTAAGAAACAAACAGTTAGACAGGGACATGGATATGACATATTTGGAGTGATGGACCAAGCACAGGCAGGTGGTACTAGTGTAGGTGGGATATATTGGCCAATGTGGGCCAAAGGGCGTTTCCACACTGTTTCACTCTATGACAATATGACCCAAAACATCACCTTATCCATGTTCTCCAGGATGCTGCCAGATCTGCTGAGTTACTCCAGCATTTGGTGCCTTTCGAAACAGTCCATTCGGCCCACCGAGTACGTACCTACCAGCGATCCCGCACACTAGCGCTGTACTACACAAGCTAGGGACAATTTAAAATTATACCAAGTCAATTAACCAATAAACCTGAATGTCTTTGGAGTGTGGGAGGAAACTGAAGATGTCGGTGAAAACCCACGCGGTCACGGGAAGAAAGTACAAACTCCGTACCGACATCACACTTCTCTCACTTCAGGGAATTTCCGATGTTATTTTGCCCTCCTATCTCCACCTGCCCCCAAACTCGCCTTTACGCCGCTGTTTAAGTCCGCACCAACACCGCTTGTGCTGCGTTGTGACTCGCGGGGAGCTCAATCTTTATATTTTCACAAAAGTATTTCTGTTCCGTTGACGGACGCGGTTAACGCGTTAATATGAACGGATCGACAGACAGCTCTGATTTCAGTTGCTGTTTATTTCACTCTTCCCACATTTACATTGTTTTACACACCCGGAGCGGAACGGGAGCAGATTCTCAGCCACTGGTTTAGATCCTGAGTCCAGAAGAAAGGATAAAGTTTCTCCGTGAAATTATTCCCAGTGAAGGTGTGGAGATGGGACTTGGTGTCCGTGTCGTAAAATGAAACTGTCCCGGACTCGTAACTGAGATAAATTCCCAGCCTCCTGGGGATGGGACGGGCGGGGAGATGGGATGGAGGGGAGGTGAGTGCATCAAACACGTCATCACCCCACCCCCGCCAGATGCTCCAGACTCCAGTCTCCGTGGTCGGTGGGACCCATCTCTTCCTCTCCACAGACTCTGCGGCGACTCCCAGAATCCACAGACTCCCCGCCACCTCCACCTCCCAGTAATGTCTCCCCGATGTGAATCCCTCCGATCCCAGCACACACGTACTGTGTGTAAACCTCTTCCCGGTGTCAGGGAGACGCCTCCGGGTCTCGGTCCATCTCACCCTCTTCCGATCCTCAGACACCTTGAGCTGCGGATGCGCTGTTTCCACATCCAGGGTGACGGAGACTGGGGGGAGAAGCAGAGAATCAGAGAATCCCCCGGGGGTCGGGGGGGGAAGATTCATCCAGGGAAGGAGAGGGGAATTTTGTGAGGTGGGGGAGGGCGGACGGGGAGGACGAGTGCGGAGAGTGGGGAAGATTGCGAGATTGTAGTGGGGATGGAGGAATGAAGCCGGTTATTTAGATATGGAGGCAGATCGGAGCAAGAAGATATTGAGGTGAGTGGTAATTTGACGTTGTTCAAGTGGAGGTAGAGGTGTGGTGTGGAGTCACCATGATCATAGTGAATGGGTGGGAGACATGAGGGGCCAGATGACCCGCCCCCGTTTCTTTGAGTGGAGGGTGAGGGAGAGGGAGGGGTGGCTTGGACCATGGAAGGAAGCAGAGGTTGAATGATGGGGTGTTAGACAGAATGTGCGGAGACTTGTAGTTGTAGGGTTGTTGAAAGAGAGGGGATTCACGGGTGGATTCGATGGGTGTGTACAACCAAGAGCACACTGATCTCATTGTGAACCAATATATATGAACTTCACTGAGGGGCTTGACAATGTTCCGCAAGTAAGGCTGGTCCAGAAAGTGAAGGCAGGTGGGATCCAAGGCGAGCTGGTGAAATGGACCCAAAATTGGCTTGGTGGTTGGAGGTAGAAGGTAGCAGTAGAAGGATGATTTTTCTGCTTGGAGGTCTGTGACTGGTGGAGTGCAGCAGAGATTGGTGCTGCAACCTTTGCTGTTTATGTTATATGTTCATGGCTTGGATGTGAATGTAGGAGGTGTGATTAGTAAGTCTGTGGAGGACTCAAAAATTGTGGATAGCAGAGAAGGTTGTCAAAATCTGCAGCAGGATATCAAGTAGATCATCAAAATTGTGTTCGCATGCAGGGATATCAAATCAGGAGAGTTCAGGTTTATCATGAGAGCAAGGAATTTTAAACAGGACCTGCGTTGGAAGTTTTCTTTACACTGAGAGTGGGTGATATCTGGAACATGCTACAGAGGATGTGGTGGAGTTAGATGTAATCACTATATTTGAGGCACTTAAATAGGTGAGGTGCAGAAGAATGGTGATGTAATATGGGCAAATCAATAGCTGAGGAAAACGTGGTCATGGACGTGATGGGCCGAAGGGCCGGACACTGTAATGTACAACCATGACACTGAATGACTGAGTCACCACAGCCACCAGTGCAGGGAATTCCAAATGTTCCCCAGTCTCTGCGTGCAGTAATGTCTCCTTATCTCTGTCCTACATGGTGCAGCCACATCCTGAGAGGGTGCCCATTCTCTAGACCCCTCAGACAGGGGAAACATCCTCCCTGCATCCATTCCACTGGTCCCTGTAAGAACTTTGTGTTTCACTGAGATCTCCTCCAATACACCCGAACTCTCGAGTACACAGGCCTCGTCTATTCAATCTCACCCCGCACAGCAAACTCATTGTCCCAGGAACAAGTATTGTTAATCTTTGCTGCATTTCCTCTGTGTCAAGTCTGTCAATTTATCGGTACACAGGAGCATAGGAACACAAGAAAACAGGAGCAGGATTAGGATCCGCTCCTCAGGCTTTCCCCTCCTTTCAATGTGATCATGGCTGATCTAAGCTGCCACCAATTCCTCTTCTGAGTGATTTTCCCAATAATTTTTAGATCTATCAAATAATTATTTGTAGCCAAGTTGCATATATCCAATAACTCAGCGTTTTACCACTACCTTGGGCACAACATTCCAGGTATTCACTGCCCTCTGAGAGAGGCAACTCCACACACCGCATGAGAGGCCACTCTGGAAGGTTGGATCTCATGGAACTAGCCGATGGAATACAACATATACCTGAAGGTCACAGACAGAGGATGTTGGTAGGGGGTCGTTTTTCAGACTGGAGACAGAGTCCACTGTTGTTCTTTATTTATATAAACGATTGGGTGTGTATGTAGGTTGCACAGTTAGTCAGTTTGCAGATGGAACTAATATTAGTGACATTGTGGAGAGTGAAGAAGGCTATGTGAGAGTAAATGGGATCCCTGTGAAATGGGCCAATGGGCTCAGGAACGGCAGGTGGGATTTATTGATGTGAAGGTGAGGTGATGTACTTTGCTGAGACAAACCAGGGCAGGACATACAGTGAACGGGGAACTTTATAGAACTGAGAGATCTCGAGCTGCAGGTACACAGGTACACTGTTATAGATGTGTATAAGAGTTATATAAGGTGCACAGATAAGGTGAATAGCCACAGTATTTTACCCAAGGCAGGAGAGTCTAAACCTCTGACTCTATGATGCTTCCCAGCTGATGAGTTTAGTGGTAGATCAAATCTCCAATTTCCCTTCAGTCCACAATAGAATTAATCTTTGCATCTAGGTATTGCTTAAAGATTTATAGGAATGAACTGCAGATGCTGATTTAAACCGAAGATAGATTCAAAGAGCTGGAGGAACTCTATTGGACAGGTAGCATCTCTGGAGAGAAGGAATGGGTGATGTTTTGTTTCGAGACCCTTCTTCAGACTCGTTAGGGATAAGGGAAACAAGAGATATGGGCGAGATAAAGAACAATGAATGGAAGATATGCAAAAAATAACGAGATATAAGAAACAGGCCATTGTTTGCTGTTTGTTAGGTGAAAATGAGAAACTAATGCGATGGGTTTGGGAGGGATAGAGAGAGAGGGAATGCCGGGGTTACTTGAAGTTAGAGAAATGAACATTTCATACCACTGGGCTGTAAGCTGCCCAAGTCAAATATGAGATGCTGTTCCTCCAATTTGTGTTTAACCTCACTCTGACAATGGAGGAGACCTTGGACAGAAAGGTCAGTGTGGGAATTGGAAGGAGAATTAAAGTGTTCAGCAACCGAGAGATCAGGTAGGTTCAGGCAAACTGAGCGAAGGTGTTCAGCGAAACGATCGCCCAGTCTGTGTTTGGTCTCGCCGATGTATAAGAGTCCACAGCTTGAACAATGGATATAGCAGATGAGGTTGGAGGAGGTGCAAGTGAACCTCTGCTGAACCTGAATGGACTGTTGCGGTTCCTGGACAGAGTCAAGAGAGGAGGTATAGGGACCGGTGTTGCATCTTCTGCGGTTGCTGGGGAACGTAACTGGGGAGGGGGTTGTTAGGTGGGAAGGGATGAGTTAACCAAGGAGTTGCAGAGGGAATGGTCTCTGCGGAAGGTAGAAAGGGGTGGAGATGGGAAGATGTGACTAGGGGTGGGATCCCGTTGGAGGTGGCGGACATTTTGGAGGATTATGTGCTGTATGTGGCGAGTGATCTGGTGAAAGGTAAGGACAAGGGGGACTGTCTAAGTTGTGACTAGGGGAGGGGGAACAAGGGCAGAGCTGCGGGGTATCGAGGAGACACAAGTGTGGGCCTCATCTATGATGGGTGAGGGGAACCCCCATCCCCTAAAGAATGAGGACATCTCGGATATCCTGGTATGGAACACCTCATCTTGGGCGCAGATGCGGCGTAGATGGAGGAATTGGCAGTAGGGGATGGAGTCTTTGCAGGAAACAGAGTGGGGAGAAGTGTAGTCGTGATAGTTGTGGGAGTCAGTGGGTTTGTAATAGACATCTATAAATAGTCTATTTCCTGTGATGGAGACTGTGAGATCAAGAAAGGGGAGGGAGGTGTTGGTGATGATCCAAGTAAATTTGATTGCAGGATGGAAATTGGTGGTGGAGTTGATGGTCCATGAGTTCTGCATTGGTGCAGGAGGTAGCACCAATGCAGTCATCAATGTAATGGAGATAGAGTTCAGGGATAGGGCCTTGGACTTGGAGGATTCGAAGGAGAAGTTATTAAGAGTGAGAACCAGCTCCGCTAGGCGGGGTAGTGTTAGTAGAGGGAAATTGGATGGTTCTGCGGTCGATGAAGAAACGGAGGGCTTTAAATCCTTCCTGGGGGCAGATGGAGGTGTAGAGTGACTGGATGTCCATTGTAAAGATGAGGGGGTGGGAGCTCTGAATGTGGAAGTCATTAAAGTGACGAAGGGTATGTGAGGTATCTCGGTCATCGGTCGGTACAGAATAGACCAAGGGGGATAGGATGGAATCGATGTACGTGGAAATCATTTCAGTGGGACAGGAGGAGGCAGAAACAATGGGTCTGCCAGGGCAGTTGTGTTTATGGATTTTGGGAAGAAGGTTAAGCCGGGCAGTGTGGGGCTGAGAAATGATAAGGTGTCTGGTGTCAGGTGTAACGCTTAAAGATGTCAGAAATAAGAATAATGGAAAAGTGTAAGCTTTACCTTGCTTGAAGTCATCAGATATTTTTTTGAATGTCGTGTTGAACGAAACAGGGCAATGAAACTTTTCAATCGGCAAGGCTTCATCTACCACCGACAGTGGTTTGGCTTCATCACGAACCCTGGAAATATTTAACAGCTGGTTATAAACTGAGCATTAGAAATGTTTAGAGATGTTCCACCAAAACATACGTTTCCGTCAAGACACTGTCCTACCTTCGCTTGCGCCCAGTTTTCTCCTGAAATAAATAAAACACAAATCTCAATTGACTGAGATGGACCGTCCTCATCCCGACAGTGGGAATTTCACCAAATTTCTACAACACTCTGATAATTCCCATTTCCCAACTCTTATCACCGTTGTCATGCAGACAGAAAGCGGATATTGTCTCCCAAACTTTTGTTTTTATTATTGGGCTGCTAACCTGCGCTGCCTTGCATTTTGGTCTTTCTTTCACAGCCATACCGATTGCCCTGACAGGGTAGCCATGGAATTACACACAGATGATAATATGTCCATACCTGCACTACTTGTTTCATCACTTCCACTCCCCTCAATTAAATCTGTAAAAAACCCAGTGGTTAAACACTCTTTGAGGATATGGGTTCAATTCAGGAAATGTTTTGGGTTGCATAACTTTTCTCTACTGAGCCCTATTGCATCAAACCACCTTTTTAAACCATCAACTCAGGACCCTGTCTTTAAAGAATGGCATAGGAAGGGTATTGTGCGCTTCAAGGACGTGCTTATGGGTAACACTGTAGCATCTCCAGCGACTCACCTGTTGCAGCGGCCCCTACAGCCTGTCTGTCTTTTTTAAAATTTTTTGTCTAGTTAAATGGAGTTGTGTGTGTTTTTAATAGTGTTTTTAACTGTGTTTATGTGGGGGGGGTGGGAAACTTAAGCTCCAGCTACGCAGCTTCTGTGGACTGTCGGGATATCGGGAGCTCGCGGGTCTGGGTGGAGACCGCTTTCCGGAGCTCCCGCAACGCGACTTCTCCAGCCCGTGTCGAGGGGTTGGGCTGTACATCGCCCGGCGCGGCCCAAAATGGCCGTGGGACTTATCATCGCCCGCATGGGGCTTCGACATCGGGGGGGAAAATGGAGAACAGGGGAGAGAAAAGACTTTGCCTTCCATCCCAGTGAGGAGGAGGTTCACTGTGATGGATGTTTCTGTAAATTGAATTGTGTGTATGTCTGTAGGAAATTGTCTTTATTTGTATGGCTGTGGAAACGGTGTTTCCTTTGAGCCTCACTGAGGTTCAAATGACATGTAATAAATATTGTATATTGTATATTGTATTGTATATCATTTGAACAATTAAGCAACAAATTCAATATTCCAAAGTCAGATTTTTCCCGATACTTGCAAACAAGACATTATGTGTTCCATAAATTGCCCAGCTCTTCTATACCAACAGAGATAACCCTTGTTGATACAGTTCTTTCTTTAAACCCATCTCAGAATAGACTTGTCTCAGCTTTATATGGCAGGATGTTGGACTTGAGGCACGCCCCCATGGACAAGCTCAAGGCCGCATGGGAGGAAGACCTGTTAGTTTGACTTCAGTGGTGGGCAAATTAATGGAAAAGATACTTAGAGATAATATATATAAGCATCTGGATAAACAGGGTCTGATTAGGAACAGTCAACATGGATTTGTGCCTGGAAGGTCATGTTTGACTAATCTTCTTGAATTTTTTGAAGAGGTTACGAGGGTAAAGCAGTGGATGTTGTCTATATGGACTTTAGTAAGGCCTTTGACAAGGTTCCTCAAGGAAGGTTGGTTAAGAAGGCTCAACCGTTGGGTATAAATGCAGGAGTAGCAAGATGGATTCAACAGTGGCTGAATGGGAGACGCCAGAGGGTAATGATGGATGGCTGTTTGTCGGGTTGGAGGCAGGTGAATAGTGGGGTGCCTCAGGGATCTGTGTTGGGTCCTTTGTTGTTTGTCATGTACATCAATGATCTGGATGAAGGTGTGGTAAATTGGATTAGTAAGTATGCAGATGATACCAAGATAGGGGTTGTTGTGGATAATGAAAAGGATTTCCAAAGTCTACAGAGTGATTTAGGCCATTTGGAAGAATGGGCTGAAAGATGGCAGATGGAGTTTAATGCTGATAAATGTGAGGTGCTACACCTTGGCAGGACAAATCAAAATAGGACGTACATGGTAAATGGTAGGGAATTGAAGAATACAGTTGAACAGAGGGATCTGGGAATAACCGTGCATAGTTCCTTGAAGGTGGAATCTCATATAGATAGGGTGGTAAAGAAAGCTTTTGGTATGCTAGCCTTTTATAAATCAGAGCATTGAGTATAGAAGCTGGGATGTAATGTTAAAATTGTACAAGGCATTGGTGAGACCAAATCTGGAGTATGGTGTACAATTTTGGTCGCCCAATTATAGGAAGGATGTCAACAAAATAGAGAGAGTACAGAGGAGATTTACTAGAATGTTGCCTGGGTTTCAACAACTAAGTTACAGAGAAAGGTTGAATAAGTTAGGTCTTTATTCTCTGGAGCGCAGAAGGTTAAGGGGGGACTTGATAGAGGTCTTTAAAATGATGAGAGGGATAGACAGAGTTGATGTGGACAAGCTTTTCCCTTTGAGAATAGGGAAGATTCAAACAAGAGGACATGACTTCAGAATTAAGGGACAGAAGTTTAGGGGTAACATGAGGGGGAACTTCTTTACTCAGAGAGTGGTAGCGGTGTGGAATGAGCTTCCAGTGGAAGAGGCGGAGGCAGGTTCGTTGGTATCATTTACAAATAAATTGGATAGGCATATGGATGAGAAGGGAATGGAGGGTTATGGTATGAGTGCAGGCAGGTGGGACTAAGGGTAAAAAGTTGTTCGGCACGGACCTGTAGGGCCGAGATGGCCTGTTTCCGTGCTGTAATTGTTATATGTTTATATGGTTAAGACTTGGGCTTCTCTCTTTCAGAAGATACATGGAGTTCCATTCTTAAACTGGTTAATTCCACCTCTCTATGTGCTCGTCACTGTCTGATTCAATTCAAAGTGGTACATAGGGCCCATACCTCAAAAGCCAAATTATCTACTTTTTACCCTGAGGTTAGTCCATTCTGTGATAAATTTAAAATTTCTGAAGCCTCTCTTATCCATATGTATTGGTCATGCCCCAGCCTTAACAAGTTCTGGCTAGAGGTCTTTCATACATTATCTCAGGTGTTAAACATCAAATTGGAACCAAAGCCTCTAATCGCTCTTTTTGGGGTCACTGGTGAGGAGGTTAGATTAACTGCGGATAAACGCCGCACTATCTCTTTTGCTTCTCTTCTGGCTCGGCGAACAATCCTGCTCAGGTGGGCGGAACCTACCCCACCCACTCATACACAATGGCTGACGGATATTATGTCCTGCCTAAAGCTCGAGAAAATCAGGTACTCACTTCAACATTCAAATGGAAGGTTTCAGAAAGCGCGTGGACCTTTTTTAAATGCATTCCAGACTTTGTAAATGCTTGATCATCAAGTACAGTTTAACATTAACAGACTACCCATTCATTTATCAGGGATTATTGCTGTGACAGGCTGATATTTGCAAATGCTCACTGGCAGTGACTGGGGAGGGATTATTTTTGGTATCTTATTTTTCTTTTATTGTCGTTTTTTTTGTTATATGTTGGAATAAGTTGCTTTTTATTTATTCTTTTCGTACACTCTGTCTGTAACAAATGGACAACTATGCACCTTGTTATGTCTTGAAAACTAAATTAAAAGATTTTGATTAAAAAAAAAAAAATACCGAAAGGAATGCAGTCATGAGAACATGGACCTCACTTGCATTGGAGGGACAGAAGCCAATAGCAGAGATAGATTTAAGTGCAAGCGGGATAAACACATTAAGGCTGGAATTTGGGGTATTGTTACCGGGTGTGGAGAGTAGATGGGAGGGATGATGAGTGGAGCAGAAATCTTGACTGGATAGGATGGGCCAAATGGCCTGTCTATGATGTAGAATGGGATGTCATTCTTTGGTGAAACAAGGTGGACAAAACAAACAGTGCAAATTCCCCCAAGGTTACCACCCACTGCTGATGGGAAACAGATTTAGATGATCAATCTGATGTGCGCGCCACGTTCTAGATTTCAATTAAAAAAATTCTCCTATAGCATCCTCCTCTGGTTTAAAAAATGTCTAACATGTAAAACCTTTCAGAGTTTCTTGGTTGGAGACTCCCAGATATTCACTGCCCTCTGCCCATTGGTCCTTGGGATCAGATATAGGATCACCTGTCTTGTTCTAAACTCCACATAATATAAACACCTCTCTACATTCTGGCCAGACAGTCCTGAGATCCCATAGATTCAGCGGGAGGTCAATTAGTTTCTGAACAACAACAGCTGAAACAGAGGGAACATTTACTCAGTTCCGAATTACTGGTAAATACAGCATTTATTTCTGAAATGTCACCCACCATTTTGTGACTGCACACTTTCATTTCACCAAACTGTAGTGCAGGGTAGGACTTGAGGTCATCAGATATTTCTTTGAATGCAATGTTGAACGAAACAGGGCAATTAAACTTTTCAATCGGCAAGGCATCATCTACCACCGACAGTGGTTTGGCATCATCACGAACCCTAGAAATATTTTACAGCTAGTTATAAACTGAGCATTCGAAAAGTTTTGAGATGTTCCACCAATATTTACAATGTTTCCGTCAAGACAATGTCCTACCTTCGCTTACAACCAGCTTCCTCCTGAAAGAAATAAAACACAAATTTCAATTGACTGAGATGAACCGTCCTCATCCCGACAGCGGGAATTTCACCAAATTTCTACAACACTGATAATTCCCATTTCCCAACTCCTATCGCCGTTGTCATGCAGAGAAAAAGCGGATATTGCCGCAGAGATGTAGAACGATGGGGAAAGCACAAGGAATATTCATGAGAATTACGCCATAACTGAGAGGATGGAACTTAATGAAAAGACTGGGCAGGTCGTGGGAATTCATCTGGAGAAGATGTCACGAATTATGAGACTTTAATATTATCAATGGATTTAAATGGGTGGGGATGAAATAATATCTGAAATTGAAGGGGAGACCAATAATCAAAGTTGAAATGTAACATGGTCTTCAATAAATACCGAAAGGAATGCAGTCATGAGAACATGGACCTCACTTGCATTGGAGGGACTGACGCCAACAGCAGAGATAAATTTAAGTGCAGGCGGGATAAACATGTTAGGTCTCCTGGAATTTGGGGTATTGTTACCGGGTGTGGAGCGTAGATGGGAGGGATGATGAGTGGAGCAGAATACTTGACTGGATAGGATGGGCCAAATGGCCTGTCTATGATGTAGAATGGGATGTCATTCTATGGTGAAACAAGGTGGACAAACAAACAGGGCAAATTCCCTCAAGGTGACCACCCACTGTTGATGGGAACCGTACATAGATGATCAATCTGATGTGCGCACCATGCTCTAGATTTCAATGTTAATCCCCACAATGTGGTCATGGCTGATCTAGTCCAGGACTGAACTCCTCCTCTTTGCCTCATTCCATTCTATTACGATTCCCTGAATTTTTTTACATGTATCCTCCTCTGGTTTAAAATATGTCTAACATGTAAAACCTCTCACAGTCTCTTGGTTGGAGACTCCCAGATATTCACTGCCCTCTGCCAATTCGTGGTCCTTGGGATCAGATATAGGATCACCTGTCATTGTTCTAAACTCCACATAATATAAACACCTCTCTACATTCTGGCCAGACAGTCCTGAGATCCCTTAGATTCAGCGGGAGGCCAATTAGTTTCTGAACAACAACAGCTGGAACAGAGGGAACATTTACTTAGTTCTAAATTACTGGTAAATGCTGCATTTATTTCTGAAATGTCACCCACCATTTTGTGACTGCACTTTCACTTCACCAAACTGTAGTGTAACCCCTCACCTTCAGAAGCACCACACTGTCTTTTTGATCCATCTGTTGTTGCAACTTTAAGAGTTCCTCCTGAATGGAATTTAAATTCTCTTGAATCTTTCCAAGATTTTTCTCCATTGTATTTAGAATCTTCTTCTCTTCCTCCCGGATATCTGCCAGTGCGCACTGCTCTTTCTCAGTGAGAATCTGGTGCAGTTCAGCATACTGGGATGTGACCTTGGACTGAGTGTTGTGTGATTGTTCCTGTGAAATAAAAGGTGAAGAACAATATATAATGTCACTGATTCAATAGTTTGTCTAAGGTAGACAAAAATGCTGTAAGAACTCAGTGGATGAGGCAGCATCTATTGAGAGAAGGAATAGGCAACGTTTTGGGTCAAGACCCTTCTTCAGAATTTTTGTCTAAATGCTTCTGAAATGTCGTGAGGGTAATGTGAAACCCATCAATCCTCTACCCCAATACAATTCCCTGCTTCCTATTCCTTTTAACATGACCATTAATTCCCAATTATCCGTCCACCACCCACTTTCCCAGGGATTATAACAGTCACCGATTGATCATTGAAGCAGCGTGTATTGGGGACGTGGAAGGAATCCGACGCGGTCACAGGGAAAAGGCGTGAACCACATGGGCACCACCCGAGGTCAGGATCGAACCCGCTCACCAGAACTAGGAGACAGCAGCACTACTTGTGTCACTGCGCTGCCCTATTATTACATGCATCACAGGGATCAAATCTACACAAGATCAGGAAAGCGAAACTGGAAAGCCTCACCAGAACTCCAGAAATCTTCTGTTTCTGTTGCTGCTCCATTTGCTGGATCCCTGATAGCTTTTTTGTAAGAGACTGGATGGAAGATTTCACCTGATCCTGGGATTGTGTTTGAAAATCAGAGAATAAAAGTATTAGACCATTAAGAAGGAATTCAACAACAATAGACACAAAATGCTGGAGGAACTCAGCAGGACAGGCAGCATCTCTGGAGAGAAGGAATGGGTAACTTTTCGGGACGAGACCTTTCTTCTGACTGACATTCCTTCTCTCCAGAGATGCTGCAAGTCCCGCTGAGTAACTCTGGCATTTTGTGCCTACCTTAGGTTTAAACCAGCATCTGCAGTTTCTTCGACAACATAGGAATTAAACAATGATGCGATCAAAATCGGTTTGCTTTTACCTTGTAGGTTTCAACAGCTTCATCAACCAGCATGAAGCGGTGATCTCTGTGTTCCCGCCCACCTGCACAAAGCACACAGATCAGCTTCTTGTCAGTTTCACAAAACAGCTTCAGTTCTTCCTGATGTTCCTCGCACTGAAGTTTACTTTCCTTCTCTGTCCTATTCAGGCTCAGTGTTCGAGCTTTCTCAGACAGTCTCGCCAAGGCCCAACTAACCCTGAGGGTGCGGTCTGTAAACTGCTCTCTACATTCCGGGCAGGAGTTTCTCGCCTCCTTGTCCCAACTCTGTGTGATACAGGAGCGGCAGAAGTTGTGCCCACACTCCAGTGACACCGGATCGGTGAAGAAATCCAGGCAGATGGGACAAACTACCTCCTCCGTTAAACTCTCAACCTGGTCTTTCGAAGCCATTCCGACTCCTCCTCTTCCTGGTTCAAAACGCATTACCTTTCCCTGAACTGCTGACCCCCTGCAGTACCGCGAGTGTCCACTGCGCACGCTGCCGCTCCGGGGAAGGAATGTAATTCCGCTGCAAGTGTTCAGTGTAAAGATGCAGAAACATGGAACTGCAGATGCTGCTTCACAAGAAAAAAGTACAATGTGCTGGATTAACTCAGCAGGTCAAGTAGCACCTCTGGAGAACATGGACAGGTGATGTTTCGGGTCTGGATCTTTCTTCAGACTGATTGTAGGGGCGGTGGGTGGGAGATAGAAGAACGATGGAAGGAAGGGGGCAGGACAAAGCCTGGCTTTGTCAGGACACAGTTGTCAGGACAAAGTCAGGCCACAGTTGAGGGGAGCGGGGGGAGTTGATCGGCAGACGGTTGGACAAAGTCCAGAGATGAAAGACAGAAAGTGTGTGACAAAATGATCGAGGACTTGCGAATTGTGTCCTGATCTTCAAACACTCTTCTCCTCAGACGGCCAAAGGTTGTACAGGTGCACTGAAGCCGCTGGTGAATTTCACCATCAATGTCTGTCTTCCTCTGGGAAGAGGAGCGCCGGCCACAGGAACAGAGAGTCACCCTCGTTACAACCATTTTAAAGGAAGGAGACAAATCCACCGAAACTATGGAGGGTTCTCCCGCTCTCTACCACAGGCAGGGGTCAGTTACACATTAAACTGTCCTGAATATAGACGAAAGCGGAGAGTAGCGCTTGGGACAATTTAAGGCAGGATAAAAAGTTGGAAAAAACTGCAGAGTAGATTCACGAAGTTGGTGCCAGGATTTGAGGGTCAGAGCGAAAGGGAGAAGTTGGGCGGGGATGGATTTATTCATTGGAGCGCAGGAGGCTGAAGTGCATGGGATCAAGAGGTGAATGGATAGTGTGAATGCACAGTCTTTTACTATGAGTAGTGGAGTCGACAACTAGAGGACACAGGTTTGTGGTGAGAGGTGCAAGATTTAATTGGAACCCGAGAAACAATATTTTCACACAGAAGGTCGTGGGGAAATGGAACAAGCTGCCAGAGGAGGTAAGTGAGGCTGGACAACAACGTGCCGGCGGGCTTTATGACCCAGGAGAGCCCGGAGCTGTGGACCCGCCGCCGCGGCTGCTGCTGAACCCGCGGTGAATGGGGTTTCAGGCGCGAAACGGCGGCGGAACAATCAATGAAAGAGGCGGGGCCCGGCTGAGGGGAGGCGGAGCTCAGCCCCGTCAATCACAGCCCTGACCAGCAAGCGGAGGCGGAGCTCAGCCCCGTCAATCACAGCACTGACCAGCAAGCCGATGCCATTTGAAATCAGCTTCTGGTAAATTTCATTCCCATAAACTAAATACATCCGTGTTTCCAATCGTGAATTGTTCATTGTATTAGGCTGCACAATAATATTCGTTCTATAGCAAATACTGTTATTTTATTTAACAGTCTCATGTGCAAACTTGAATTCAAATCATGATTCAATTATACTCTACTAGACTAAGTTGGACCCGTTGGGTCCCAGCATCACACGGGAGGGCTGGTCACCCAATGCAATATTCCACTAGTAGGGTACTAGCGCAACAGGAATGTGAGGTTATCTATTTTGGTGGCAAAAACAGGAAAGCAGACTATTATCTAAATGGTGGCCGACTTGGAAAAGGGGGAGATGCAGCGAGACCTGGGTGTCATGGTACACCAGTCATTGAAAGTAGGCATGCAGGTGCAGCAGGCAGTGAAGAAAGCGAATGGTATGTTAGCTTTCATAGCAAAAGGATTTGAGTATAGGAGCAGGGAGGTTCTACTGCAGTTGTACAGGGTCTTGGTGAGACCACACCTGGAGTATTGCGTACAGTTTTGGTCTCCAAATCTGAGGAAGGACATTATTCCCATAGAGGGAGTGCAGAGAAGGTTCACCAGACTGATTCCTGGGATGTCAGGACTGTCTTATGAAGAAAGACTGGATAGACTTGGTTTATACTCTCTAGAATTTAGGAGATTGAGAGGGGATCTTATAGAAACTTACAAAATTCTTAAGGGGTTGGACAGGCTAGATGCAGGAAGATTGCTCCCGATGTTGGGGAAGTCCAGGACAAGGGGTCACAGCTTAAGGATAAGGGGGAAATCCTTTAAAACCGAGATGAGAAGAACTTTTTTCACACAGAGTGGTGAATCTCTGCAACTCTCTGCCACAGAGGGTAGTCGAGGCCAGTTCATTGGCTATATTTAAGAGGGAGTTAGATGTGGCCCTTGTGGCTAAGGGCATCAGAGGGTATGGAGAGAAGGCAGGTACGGGATACTGAGTTGGATGATCAGCCATGATCATATTGAATGGCGGTGCAGGCTCGAAGGGCCGAATGGCCTACTCCTGCACCTAATTTCTATGTTTCTATGTTTCTAGTATGGTTGTCAGTGAGTCGGTGGGGGCGCTGCAAGCCGGCGCCCTGTCAGCAGCGTGTCCGTTTTTTTCAATTTTTTTTTGTTTTTTTAGTATGTTTTAAAGTATGTTTTTTGTGTTTCTTTGTGTGGGGGGGGGGGGGGCAAGGGGGAAACCGTTTCGGTCGCCTCCTCCATGGAGAGGCGACTTTTTCCAGGTCGCCTCCCCCGTGGCCTAACAACGAGGATCGGGAGGCCTTTCCCGGAGACGCGCCCGGGGATTCAGCGACGGGCGCAGCGGGGACTCTCGGCGTGGAGCGGGCGAGCCCTCGCTGGGGCTCGCCGGAGGGGAGCGCTCCGTTTCGCTGGCCCGCGGCAGCCGCCAGCCTGAGCTCCAGCTGGCGCGGCGTTTACAGCCTCGTGGGGGACCCGGGAGATGAAGAAGCTTCCACCGATGGCCCACAGCCAACTTCTACCGCGGACCCGGCGTGGACTTACCATCGCCCCTGGAGGGGAGCTTCGACCGCCGGCCCTGCGGCTGCGGTGCTTCTGGCTGTGGCGGGGACTTTAAAGCTTCGACACCATCCTGAAGCCGCGGTCTCCGGTGAGGAAGAGCCGACTATGGACTGGCTCTGGACTCTGGTCCCGACCACGGGGGGGAAATGGAGGAGGACTGGACAAATTTTGTTAAATTTTTATTGTGTATTGTGTGTTCTTTCTCATTGTATTGCTGCTGACATATTCATTTCACTTGCACTTTATGTGCAATGTGACGAATAAACCCGTATTGTATTGTATCGCGGAGCTTGGATTCAGCCGCGGGACTGCCATTACTTACCCTCACCCGGCGGGGTCACAACATCCGAATCCTGGATCGCCTCGGTGCAGAGGGAGAATAAGAAGGGAAGAGACAACGACTTAAGACTTTTGCCTTCCATCACAGTGAGGAGGTGCCTGGTGGACTCACTGTGGTGGATGTTAATTTGTGTTTATTGTGTGTTTTTGTCATTTTTTACTGTATGTAGGACTGCAAGGCAACATAATTTCGTTCAGACCGCAAGGACTGAATGACAATAAAGGCTACTTTACTTGTATTGTATTGTGGGCCGAAGGTACTGGTTTCCAGAGGGCTAGTATAGACATTGTGGACCGAATGGATTCTTGGGCTGGTAGCTCAGTCACTGAGGCATGGCAGTACAGTCGCGCGCCAGGGGACCCAGCAGGGGATGTGGGTGGCTTCAGTAGGGGGCAGGAGGGGGTACATCCTATAGCCAGGCTGAGGGCAGTCTTGAGGTGGGGGACGTCAGTGGGGGGGGGGGCAGTGAGTGACTTACTCATGACCTCTGGACTCACTGCCTTGGAATTAACTCATGGCCTTTAGTCTATCTGACTCACGGCTTGTGGACTGGCTCATTCCCGACTTCTGGAGTCACGACTGACTTTTGTAAACTCTTCTTCTTATCGAGTCCACACACAAGATTAGAAGTTGTTCAGCCAGAGCTGAACACACTTCTCGGCATCTGCACAATGGTGTCTGTCTTGCGCTTCTTGTGCTTCTTGTGCGTGGTGGTGGAAAGATTGGTTGAAACAGGGCCACGACGTGAACGCTCTTTCCTTGGCCCCTTTTACCAGCCCAAGTTTTGTAAACTGAAAACTGTAACATCTACATTGAGGAACTGCTTCTTCCTGGCAGCCATCAGGCTATTAAACATAACAAATAAGGTCTGAACTACGAAAGACTATATTATTTGGTGATCACACATACACATTCACACACACAGACATTCACACATACACATTCACACACACACACAGACTCATTCACACACACATTCACACACAGACTCATTCACACACATATTCACACACACACACAGACTAATTCACACACAGACTCATTCACACACACGCTCATTCACACACACACACACAGACTCATTCACACACAGACTCATTCACACACACACTCATTCATACACACTCATTCACACACACATTCACACACACATTCATTCACACACACAGACTCATTCACACAGACTCATTCACACAGACTCATTCACACACACGCAGACTCATTCACACACAGACCCATTCACACACAGACTCATTCACACACACACACACATTTACACACACACACACACACACACACACTCATTCACACACACACAGACTCATTCACACACACACAGACTCATTCACACGCACATTCACACACTCCCAATACTAAAATGCCAAGTAACCAGAACGTGTTGAATATACAGTGTGTAAAACGAATTTTTAAAGCCTGCTGTGGAGGCTGCTGCTGAAGCAAAATCATGCTTTTAATAATGTCCAACAAACACACTCACCATAGACAGAGCAGTAATCTCATGAATTATTTAACAGCGCCTGCACTTGCTGCCATCTTGACGTCACCCTCTCGCTGCTTGCCACGAACCGGAAATTACGCACTCAGCGCCAGCATGCCGCTAACCGGAAATGACGGCATCGACGCCATCTTGCAACTAAGCGAAAATCACAGAATGAGCGCCAATTTTGAAATTAAACATTCGCTGAAAAACAATTTTAAAAATGCCAAGCAATTGGGGAAAAAAAACACTGAGCAAGTGAGCAAGCCAACAAAAAACACATCCCTTCGCTGAAAAGCAATTAAAAAAATGCCAAGCAATTGGGGAAAAAAACACTGAGCAAGCAAACAAGCCGACAAAAAACACATCCGTTCGCTGAAAAGCACATCGAGGGGACTCACCGTGGAGTAGATTCGCAGCTCAGAGAGCCGTGACCCTCTCGCTTCCTGGGTCTGGCAGAGACTGTATGAGGCACGACATTTCCGGGTTTTATAGTCCCTCCCCTGCCGCCAGCGGGGGCAGCAGAGAGAATGGGGATTTTTTTTAAACATTAATATATCTCTCATTTTTCATCGATGGGAAAAATCCTCTGGTCCCGGACGGCATTGGGGGTCTCTGAGCGAGATGGCCAAAAATGGCGGCAGTAGGTGGCGGCGTTCTATCAGAAATCGCACCACAGCGGGTCAAAATCAAAAGATCAGACTATTAGTAATATAGATTGTGATATGTATCAAGGGACGGTGACATTCCAGGCTGTGATGCATCCCGATAAAATGCCTTGTGTGTCGCATCTCTAGGAATTAAATCTGCAGCAATTGTCCAATACTATCTGCAATAACATCTGCTTCTCTCTGTTTTACAGATGAGGAAGCTGTATCCTGCTCAGACTGACTTGGCCAAGAGGTTGCTTCTCATCTTCCTCTCCGTGGTACGTGGTACATCGCCACTGAGGAAGAGCCCGGCCTTTCCCAGATGGACAGTCCCAGCGACCTGCCTTGGTACGGCGCCGCACTCATCCCTACTGCGTCGGACAGAGCTGCGACACACTGCATCCTCCATCTCATGGCAAGAGGCCTTTGAAAGCCTCCCAACAGCCAGTGATTTCCCACCAGAGATTCAAGTTCACAAGTTATAGGAGTAGAATTAAGTCATTCACCCTATCGGGTCTACTCCGCCATTCAATCGTGGCTGATCACTGCCCCCTTCTTATCCCATTTTCCTGCCTTCTCCCCATAACCCTTGATTTCTAATCAAGAATTTGTCTATCTCTGCCTTAAAAATATCCACTGACCTGGTCCCCACAGCCCTCTGTGGCAATGTGTTCCACAGATTCACCACCCTCTGACAAAATAAGTTCCTCCTCACATCCTTTCTAAAAGAGCACCCTCTAATTCTGAGGCGATGACCTCTGGTCCTAGACTCCCGCCAGTGAAACACCCTCTCCACATCCACTCCATCTTTGCCTTTCACTATTCTGCATGTTTCAATGTGGTGCCCCCTCAACCGTCTAAACTCCAGCGTGTAGAGGCCCAGGGCTGTCAAGCGCTCATCAAATGCTAACCCACTAATTCCTGGAATCATTCTTGTAAACTTCCGCTGGACCATCTCCAGAGCCAGCACATCCTTCCTCAAATATGGGGCCCAAATTTGCTCACGGTACTCCAAATGTGACCTGACCAGCGCCTTATAGAGCCTCAGCATTACATCTCTGTTTTTGTATTCCAGTCCTCTTGATATAAATGCTCGCATTGAATTTGCCTTCACAGTTGGGTGGGTGGAACAGACCACATGTCACATGTACCGAAGTACAGTGACAAGCTTATGTCGTGTACTAGCCAGTCAGTGGAAAGATAACCCATGATTCTAATTGAGGCATTTATAGATACATGATAAGGGAATAATGTTTCGGGCAAGGTAAAGCCAGTAAAGTCCGATCAAGGATAGTCCGAGGGTCACCAATGAAGTAGATAATACTTCAGGGCTGTTTTCTAGTTGTGGTAGAATGATTCCACCCTCCTTAATGTCGTTCCCATCTCCCATGCACTCCAAACTTGGAAGGATCCGATTTCCTTCATCCCTTCTTCATTTCATCCTTTCACAAGATCGAATTTTAAAGCATGTTCATAACATCCAATAGTACTTTAGTTTAGAGATACAGCACGGAAACAGGCCCTTCAGCCCACCGAGTTGGAGCCAACCAGCGATCCCCGCACATTAACACTATCCCACTTTTTCATCCTCTCCCTACACACTAAGGGCAATTTCTTTTAGAGGCCAATTAAGCTACAAACCCACACGTTCTTTGGGATGTGGGATATGTCTTGAGCAACCAGAGGAAACCCGTGGTCACAGGGAGAGCATGTAAACTCTACACAGACAGCAAACGACGTTAGGATCGAACCCAAATCTCTGGCGCTGTGCGGCAGCAGCTCTACCTGCTGCACCACTGTGCTGCCTTATTTCTTCATTGACTCTTTGTTCTCATGTCCTGTGCTACTTTTGTCTGATGATTAGCAGAGGCCCAGAATTGAGATGTTAATATTTTGTTTTGTTGTTCATTCATTTTTCTGCATGTTCATCTAATTTTCCTGTGGGCAGTATCTACAGAAGTTTCAACAGTACACAGGACTCGTGGGACTGAGCTCTAGGGGGAGGTTGATTTCTGCAAATGATTTCTCTCATGCCTGTCCAAATCCCCACTGCAGGTACTGATAGATTCTGTTTCTAACACCAAGTTCCAGATCATAAGCACGATCTGGGTGAACAAGCATTTTTACACATCTTGTATCCCTTGTATCTCTTGCTCAAAGGTATTATATCAGAGGAAATTCCAGGCACATAGTTAACAGTGGGTGAAACCCAACATTGAAATGAAGTACATCCTGAACCGAAGCAGATGTGCTGTAAATCGTGGATGAGTTCAGTTACAAATTGCTGGCATGTCTTCAACTCTAATCTGCTACTGGATTCCCCATGGAGTCCAACTTCAAACCCTGATGACGTGCTGACTTCCCACCATTACAGGTTTAGTTGAGATAATTTAGCTTAGTTAACTTGTTTAGTTTAGTTTAGATAATTTAGTTTAGTTTAGTTTTAGTTTTGTTTAGTATATTGTCACGTACACCGAGGTATCGGGAAAAGCATTTTGCTGCATGCTATCCAGTCAGTGAACCGACTATACATGATTACTTACAATCAAGCCGTCCACAGTTTGCAGATACAGGATAAAGGGGAATAACAATTAGTGCAAGATAGAATCCAATAAAGTCCGATCATAAATAGTCCGAGGGTCTCCAATGAGGTAGATGGTTGATCAGGACCACACTCTCCTTGGTGATAGGATGGTTCAGTTGCCTGATAACAGCTGGGAGGAGAGTCCCTGAACCTGGAGGTGTGCATTTTCACACCTGTACCTTTTGTCTGATGGAAGAAGGGAGAAGAGGGAGTGTCTAGAGTGAGGCTGGTCAGTAATTATTCTGGTGGCCATGTCGAGGCAGCGTGAAGTGTAGATGGAGTCAATGGAAGGGAGTTTGGTTTGTGGATGCTCTTGGCTACATCCACAACTCTTTGCAATTTCTTGCCATCTTGGATGGAGCTGTTCCCTTGACCATGCTGTGATGCATCCCGATTGAATGCTTTCTACGGCGCATCGTAGAAGTTGGTGAGGGTTGTTGGGGACATGTCCATGTGGAGTTTGCACATGACTGCTGAAGATATACACAAATTCCTGGAACAGCACATATTCCGCTTACAACCCAGCGGTATGAACGTTGATTTCTGTAACTTCAGGTATTCCTGCATTCCATCCTCTCCCCTCTCTCGCCACTTCCCCACGTTAGTCATCCTACCAGTTCCGCCGTTGACATCCTTGTATCCCTCTTGTTGTTACATCGCCCTCAACATTGGACCATTATGGGCTCTTGAGGTCATTTGTTTCCAGCCCTGATTTGTTTTGGACTTTTCTCACCTCTAGTTTATTCCCTACCGCCCCTCCATCCCGAGTTTCAGTCTCAATGAAGGGTTATGACCCGCAAGGTCACCTATTCTTTTTTCTCTAGAGATGCTGCCTGACCCGCTGAGTTACTCTAGCATTTAGTGTCTATCTTCAGTATAAACCAGCATCTGCAGTTCCTTCCTGCACATTCTATGACTGCATTGGTTTTCCCATGTGCTCCAGTTTGTTCCCACATCCCCAACGTTTAGTTCAGTTTTGTTTTCACAGGTACAGTGAAAACCTACAGTGGAAATATGCTGGTAAGTCAATTGGCTACTTCCTGTACATTGCCCTCGGTGCTTGTGGGTGGCAGGACAATCAACGTAGCATGGATGAACATGTGAGAGAGAATGGGTTTCATGAAATGAGGAAGAATGGCACATTCTGTGGGCGGCGCGACTCTTGTCAGCAGCGGCCTCTGCAGTCCGTCTGTCTTTTTATTGTTTTCTGTCTTGTTCTATGTAGTTTTTATTTATTTTTTGTCGGGGTATGTGTGTGGGGGTGGGGTGGGGTGGGGGAACTTTAAGGTCTTTCCCCTGCACGTTGTCGATGGGGCTTCAACGTGGAGCGGCCTCCAACAGGAATGACCTGGGGCTCCAGTCGCGGAGCTGCGGATTTACTCACCATCACGGAGCTGGCCGAGTCCGGAGCGGGTGGAGCTGTGGTGGAGCGCTGCTGTGACCCGACACCCGGAGTTTCAGAAGCTCCTACCGCAGGTCTGTGGACGGTAATGCCGGGAGCCCGCGGGTCCCTGATGGGAGACCGCTTTTCGGGGCTTCCGCAACGGCGACTTCTCCCGCCCGAGTTGCGGGGTTGAAGATTACCTGGAGCGGGGCCTTACATCACCGCCCCGCGCGGATTGGAATGGCCGCGGGACTTTGTGAGCGCCCGCCGGGCTCCAACACCAAGAGCCCGCCGGGGCTCCAACACCAAGAGCCCGCCGGGGCTCCAACACCAAGACCCGGTGCGTGGCCTTGCATCGCCCGGCGTGGCTTTAATGGCTGCGGAACATTTAACATCGCCCGCCGGAGGCTTTGACTCTGTCTTTGACTCTGACTTGGGGGGGAGAGGAATGGAGAGCAGGGGAGAGATATGTTTAAGTTTTGCCTTCCATCACAGTGAGGAGAACTCACTGTGATGGATGTTTATGTGAATTGAATTGTGTTGGTGTGTGTCTTGGTTCTTTTTTTGTATGGCTGCAGAAACCAAATTTTGTTTGAACCTCATGTGAGGTTCAAATGATAATAAAAGGTATTGTATTGTATTGATGTGTCTTGAATGTGTAGACTCATTTGGCTGAATAACCATCTTCTGTGTAGTAAGCAAATATAATAAGTATGAGATTCAACCCAATGTTTTTCTGGAGTTCATTCAGTATTGACTGGATTTAATTTAGTTTAGTTTAGAGACACAGTGCGGAAGCAGGTCCTGCGGCCCACCAAGTCTCCGCCGACCAGCGATCCCATACACTAGCACTATCCTACACACTGGGGACAATTTATCAAACCCAGGTCTCTGGCACAATAAGGCAGCAACACAACTGCTGCACCACCATGAAACCCAACTATAAATTTATTACAATTAATTGATTGCGTTATGGATTATTGTATATTTATTTGTGCTTTTACATGAATGAGGCTGTGAAGGTGTAGCAAGTAACTAGCGTTCCACATACACTATTTCTATCTTACAGATTAGGGGCAATTTACAGAAGCGAATTAACCTTACAAACCTGTACATCTTTGGAATGTGGGAGGAAACGGAGTACCCGGAGAAATCCCACGTGGTCACAGGGAGAATGTACAAACTCCGTGCAGACAGCACCTGTAGTTAGGATTGATCCTGAGTCTCTGGTGCTGTGAGGCAGCATCTCTACTGCTGCACCACTGTGCCGCCCTGAAAAAAACGAACAATAATACTCCTCCATAATCCGGTTGCGATGCTAGTTAAAGGTGGTTGCCGCACAGAAACCTTGGGTGGGGCGCAAAGTCTCCAGAGGTTTCCGTTCAGGTTTCCTAAGTGGGACAGGGGCATAGGCACTTTCCTCTGCAACCGCAGGAGATGCAAGACCTGTCCCTTTACCTTCCCCCCTCGACTCCACCCAAATGACCCAAACAGTCTTTCCAGGTGAGGCAGAGATGCACTTGCACCTCCTTCAACCTCATCTACTGCATCCGCTGTTCCAGGTGTCAACTTCTCTACATCGGCGAGACCAAGCACAGACTCGGCAATCAATCGCTGAACATCTCGGCTCAGTCCGTCTCAACAAGCTGATCTCCCGGTAGCCCAGCACTTCAACTCCTCCTCCCTTTCCCAATCTGACCTTTCTGTCCTGGGCCTCCTCCATTGTCAGAGAGAGGCCCAGCACTAATTTGAGGAACAGCACCTCATAAAGTGCATTCAGAAAATATTCAGACCCCTTCACTTTTTCCCCATTTTGTTACTTACAGCCTGATTTTAAAATTGATTCATTTTTTAAATCATCAATCTACACACAATACCGCAGAATGAAGAAACGAGAAAAGCTGTTTAGAAATTTTTGCAATGTAATTAAAAATAAATAACTGAAATATCACATTTACATATGCATCACAAATATCAAATGTACATGTATTTACATTTACCCTTTGCTATGACACTCAAAATTGCTTGGGTTCATACTGTTTCTATTGATTATCATTGAGATGTTTCTACAACTTGATTGGAGTCCACCAGTGGTAAATTAAATTGATTGGACATGGTTTGGAAAGGCACACACCTGTCTGTATAAGGTCCCACAGTTGACAGTGCATGTCAGAGCATAAACCAAGCCATGAAGACGAATAAATTGTCTGTAGATCTCCGAGACAGGATTGTGTCGAGATACAGATCTGGGGAAGGGTATAAAGCAATTTCTGCAGCGTTGCAGGTCCTGAAGAGCACAGTGGCCTCTGTTATTCTTAAATGTAAGAACTTTGGAACCACCAGGACTCTTCATAGAGCTGGTCGCCCGGCCAAACCGAGCAATCGGGGGAGAAGGGCCTTGGTCTGGGAGGTGACCAAGAACCTGATAGAGCTCTGACAGAGCTCCAGAGTTCCTCTGTGGCGATGATAGAACCTTCCAGGACAACTATATCTGCAGCCCTCCACCAATCAGGCCTTTATGGTAGAGTGGCCAGACGGAAGCCACTCCTCAGTAAAAGGCACATGACAGCCCGCTTGGAGTTTGCCAAAGGCATGAGAAACAAGATTTTCTGGTCTGATGAAACCAAGATTGAACTCTTTGGCCTGAATGCCAAGCATCACGTCTGGAGGAAACCATGCACCGCTCATCACCTGGCCAATACCATACCCACAGTGAAGCATGGTGGTGGCAGCGTGATGCTGTGGGGATGTTTTTCAGCGGCAGGAGACTAATCAGGATCCAGGGAAAGTGGAACAGAGCAAAGTACAGTGAGATCCTTGATGAAAACCTGCTTCAGAACATTCTGGACCTCAGACTGGAGCGGAGGTTCACCTTCCAACAGCACATAGCCAAGATAACGTAGGAGTGGCCATGACAAGTCTGTGAATGTCCTTGAGTGGCGCAGCCAGAGCCCGTACTTGAACCCAATCGAACATCTCTAGGACCTGAAAATATCTGTGCATCGACGCTCCCCATCCAACCTGACAGAACTTGAGAAGATCTGCAGAGAAGAATGGGTAAAATTACCCCGATACAGGTGTGCCAAGCTTGTAGTATCATACCCACGAAGACTTGAGGCTGTAATCACTGCCAAAGGTGCCTCAACAAAGTGCTGAGCAAAAGGTCTGAATACTTATGTAAATGTGCCATTTCAGTTATTTATTTTTAATTACTTTGCAAAAATTTCTAAATACCTGTGTAGATTGATGATAAAAAAAATGAATAGGGGTGTAACGTAACAACATGTGGAGAAAGTGAAGGGGTCTGAATATTTTCTGAATTAACTGTATTTCACTTGGGTAGTTTACACCCCAGCAGTATGAACATTGACTTCTCTAACTTCAGATAGCCCTTGCTCTCTCTCTTCATTCCCCCCCCCCCACCCCACACACCTTCTCAGTTCTGCCACTAGTCCAACTATCTTCTTTGTCCTATCCGCTCCCCTGACATCAGTCCGAAGAAGGGTATCGACCCCTCTCCAAACATGCTGCATTTTGCATCTACCTTCGATTTTACCAGCCACTGCAGTTCTTTCAGAGTCCCCTTTAACCAATGCAAGCATGTCCTAGTCTCGCTGGAGGTGGTGGCATGGCTCCCAATGTGCTCCAATGCAGCATGGTCACTAGCACAGCAGCAATGCAGTCAGCACTCTATCATGCAGCATATTTCCCGAAAGCAGCCCACTTACACCAATGTTATTTGGCGCTTCACACTGCAGCTCCACTGGAGCCAATGCAGCCCAGTTGCACATTTGCCCCTGCTGCTGCAGCCCAGCTGCGTCATCCATGGCCTGGGGCATGAGAGGCCAAGTCCTTGGGAGATGGATAAGTAATTATTAATGATAAAAAAGATTACGGGGAGAGGGCAGAAGAATTCGGTTGAGAGGGAAAAATGAATCAGCCGTGATAGAATGGCCTAATTCCACCCTTATGTCTTGTGGTCTTTATGTTCTGGAGGAGGCAGTTGAACTGAAAGATCGCGAACAACTAGGTGTGCATTATCTCAACCACGGCACTGATCATGAAGACCATGGCGATCGTGCCGACGATGACTGTTATGCCTTTGAGCCGTCGCCGGTTGACGCGGCGGTGTACCACTGGCTGCTCGGGCGTCTCGAGGTGGAAGGAGGCGACCCTACGCCCATGCACCCAGCAGCGGTAGATGCCGCGGTCGAAGGGCATCTTGTTTTTGATTTCGTAGATGCCGCCGCCCGTGGCATCGACCAGCCTCCCGTCACTGTTGCCACCTCGGGTGATGAAGTTGGAGCCGTGCTGCCAGAAAACGGGCGTGTACACCGATGCTCCCGGGCATGTCATCCGGGCGTTGTCGAGGATGTCGTGGTATACCGTCTGCAGTAGCGAAAGCAAGTGTGAAACAGCATACAAAAAACAAAACAAGAATATTTATAAAGTGTAATAAACAATATCGATAAATAAATGAAATCGTATGTGTCCGAAAAGGAGCAGGAAGAAGCCAAAGCTTGTTAATTCCCACCCCTTATTCAACTGCTTGTAATTATCTTATACAAATTTAGCAGCTATATGTACACCATATGTACACCAGCCACTATATGTACACCAAATTATTTACATTTATACACTAATCAAATATTTACAAAGCCGTACAAAAAATAAAAAAAGAAAAAGAAAAGAAAAAACCCTCATATACTATACAGTATCTTAGTCATATATACAACCCATCACCCTATAATCACCCTTCCCAATACAATCAGTATAACAAATATCCCACTCACAATCACCTATCCTCATCCCAATATCCTTTTAAACAAGTGTTTTTGTACATCTTTTTAAACTGAATTATGTTTATGCTAAGTTTTATCTCCTGTTCCAGACCATTCCACAAATTCACACCACAGATTGTTATGCACATACTTTTAAGAGTTGTTCTGACATTGATTTTTTTTTAATTGTTCCCCTCTCAAATTATACCCACCCTGTCTGTCCATAAACAGTTTTTGTATATTTCTTGGAAGTAAATTATTTCTTGCTTTACATGATTTGCGCAGTCTTAAATTTAACCAGATTGGTGAACTTCAGTGTATGTGACTTTAAAATTAATAAATTGGTATGTTCAAGATATCCAACGTTATTAATAATTCTTATTTCTCTTTTTTGTGATGTGCATAACGGCTGTAGGTTGGTTTTGTAGGTGTTATCCCATATCTCCACACAGTAACTCAGATATGGCAATATTATGTACTTATTGAACAGAGGGATCTGGGAATAACCGTGCATAGTTCCTTGAAGGTGGAATCTCATATAGACAGGGTGGTAAAGAAAGCTTTTGGTGTGCTAGCCTTTATAAATCAGAGCATTGAGTATAGAGCTGGGATGTAATGTTAAAATTGTACAAGGCATTGGTGAGACCAAATCTGGAGTATGGTGTACAATTTTGGTCGCCCAATTATAGGAAGGATGTCAACAAAATAGAGAGTACAGAGGAGATTTACTAGAATGTTGCCTGGGTTTCAACAACGAAGTTACAGAGAAAGGTTGAATAAGTTAGGTCTTTATTCTCTGGAGCGCAGAATGTTAAGGGGGGACTTGATAGAGGTCTAAAATGATGAGAGGGATAGACAGAGTTGATGTGGACAAGCTTTTCCCTTTGAGAATAGGGAAGATTCAAACAAGAGGACATGACTTCAGAATTAAGGGACAGAAGTTTAGGGGTAACATGAGGGGGAACTTCTTTACTCAGAGAGTGGTAGCGGTGTGGAATGAGCTTCCAGTGGAAGTGGTGGAGGCAGGTTCGTTGGTATCATTTAAAAATAAATTGGATAGGTATATGGATGAGAAGGGAATGGAGGGTTATGGTATGAGTGCAGGCAGGTGGGACTAAGGGAAAATAATTGTTCGGCATGGACTTGTAGGGCCTGTTTCCGTGCTGTAATTGTTATATGGTTAATATGAGTGTATTATACAGAGTATGTAATATTATAGAGTTTAGTTTAGAGTTTAGAGATAGAGCATGGAAACAGGCCCTGTGGCCTGCCTAATCAATACCAACCATCAATCACCCTGTCACACTAGTTAGCCCACTTTTTCATCCTCTCCCTATACATTAAGGGCAATTTCTTTTACAGAGGCCAATTAACCTACAAACCTACACGTTCTTTGGGATGTGGGATATGTCTGGAACAACCAGAGGAAACCCCTGTGGTCATCTCCCCCCCCCCCCCTCTCTCCAACCCCCCCTCTCTCCCTTCATTTCCCTTCCCCCCTCTCTCCCCTCATCTCCCTCCCCCCCCCTCATCTCCCTCCCCCTCTCCCACTCACTCTTTCTCTGCGCTACTCGCTTTGCCCCTCGAGACAGGGTGGGGATGGGGTAAAAGGAGCCAATTAAAAATATTAATATAATATCAAGGGGGTTGGTTAGTGTGTTGGGTGGGGGGGTGGTTAGTGTGTGTGTGTGTGTTGGGGGGGTGGTTAGTGTGTGTGTTGGGGGGGTGGTTAGTATGTGCGTGTGTTGGGGGGGGTGGTTAGTGTATGTGTGTGTTGGGGTGGTTAGTGTGTGCGTGTGTTGGGGGGGGGTTGGTTAGTGTGTGTGTGTGTTGGGGGGGTGGTTAGTGTGTGTGTGTGTTGGGGGTGGTTAGTGTGTGTGTGTGAGTTGGGGGGGGTGGTTAGTGTGTATGTGTGTTGGGGGGGGTGGTTAGTGTGTGTGTGTGTTGGGGGGTTAGTGTGTGTGTGGTTGTTTGGGGGTTAATGTGTGTGTTTGTGTTGGGGGGGGGGTTCGTGTGTGTGTGTTGGGGGTGGTTGGTGTGTGTGTGTGTTGGGGGGTTAGTGTGTGTGTGTTGGGGGGGTGGTTAGTGTGTGAGTGTTGGGGGGTTAGTGTGTGTGTGTGTGTTGGGGGGGGGGTTCGTGTGTGTGTGTGTTTGGGGGGTTAGTGTGTGTGTGTGTTGGGGGGGGGGTTAGTGTGTGTGTGTTGGGGGGGGGGGGTTAGTGTGTGTGTGTTGGGGGGGGGTTAGTGTGTGTGTGTTGGGGGGGGGTTAGTGTGTGTGTGTGTTGGGGGGGGGGTTATTGTGTGTGTGTGTGTGGGGGGGGGGGGGTGTGTGTGTGTTGGGGGGGGGGGGGTTAGTGTGTGTGTGTGATGCCGCAGCCTCCCCCCCCCCCCCGCAACCGCGTGTTGAATGGACGGGACCCTCTCCCCACTCTCTACCCCCTCCCCCCTATGCCCCATCTCCCCTCCTCCACTCTCCTTCTCCCCTCCTCCGACCCCCTCTCCCTCTCTCACTCCCCCTCTCTCTCTCCCCTCTTCCCCCTCTCTCTCTCCCTCTCTCTCCCCTGTCTCTCTCTATCGCTCCCCCTTCCTCTTCCCCCTCTCTCTCTCCATCTTCCTCACCCTCACCCTCTCTCTCCCCTCTCTGTCCTGCTTTCTCTCCCCTCCCTCTCCCTCGCTCACACTCTCTCTCCCTCTCTCTCCTGCTTTCTCTCCCCTCTTTCTCCCTCTCCCTCACCCTCTCTCTCTCGCACATCCACGAACCCCAACTGTCAACGTTCACCCCCCACACACACCTGTCAACGTCCGTTAAACCGCACGGTCCTCGTTCCCAATCGCAACCTCCCATCAACTGTTGACACCCGTTATTTCCAGCTCACTCGCTCCAGAATATTCTTCTCCAACGGTCATTTGGACTTCGTTTCTCCACAGAGTTCCCCTAGCGAAGTTCTGATTCTGATTTTTACAATCTAAACGTTCGCAATAACTGACCCGATCTCCTCCTCCCTCATCCCCCTCCCATTCCCAATCCGACCTCTACTCCCCCCACACATGTGACTAGGGACACATCCCCCACACATGTGACAAGGGACACATCCCCACACATGTGACTAGGGACACATCCCCCACACATGTGACAAGGGACACATCCCCCACACATGTGACTAGTGACACATCCCCCACACATGTGACAAGGGACACATCCCCCACACATGTGACTAGGGACACATCCCCACACATGTGACAAGGGACACATCCCCACACATGTGACTAGGGACACATCCCCCACACATGTGACAAGGGACACATCCCCCACACATGTGACTAGTGACACATCCCCCACACATGTGACAAGGGACACATCCCCCACACATGTGACAAGGGACACATCCCCCACACATGTGACTAGTGACACATCCCCCACACATGTGACAAGGGACACATCCCCCTTTCTCGGACTTAATATAACTCGAATTCGAGTTATATTCCTCGAATTGTCGAGACATCACAAGCAAAGATCACAAGCCCGCCGTGAAGAAGGGTGCAATCAAAGATTATACAACTCTGCTCTATCATCTTTGGGTGCAATGGTGGGCCGGGGGGTTCGGCGGCGGCGGCCGCAATCAAAGGTACGAGAGGAGCTCTGCTCTATAATCTTTGGTCGGAATGGGACGGCTGCACGTTATAATGTGCTATCGTTCCACTCCCTCTCCCCCTTCTCCCTCTCCCCCTTCTCCCTCTCCCCCCTTCTCCCTCTCCCCCTTCTCCCTCTCCCCCCCTTCTCCATCTCCCCCCTTCTCCCTCTCCCCCTTCTCCCTGTCCTCCTTCTCCCCACTTCTCCCTCTCCCCCTTCTCCCTCTCCCCCTTCTCCCTCTCCCCCCTTCTTCATCTCCCCCATTCTCCCTCTCCCCCTTCTCCCTGTCCCCCTTCTCCCTCTCCCCCTTCTCCCTCTCCCACTTTTCCCCTTCTCCCTCTCCCCCTATTCCCTCTCCCCCTTTTCCCCTTCTCCTTCTCCCTCTCTCCCCCCCTTCTCCCTCTCCCCCTTCTCCCACTCCCCCCTTCTCCCTCTCCCCCTTCTCCCTCTCACCCCCTTCTCCCTCTCCCCCATTCTCCCTCTCCCCCCTTCTCCCTCTCCCCCTTCTACCTCTCCCCCTTCTCCCTCTCCCCCCTTCTCCCTCTCCCCCCTTTTCCCCTTCTCCCTCTCCCCCTTCTCCCTCTCCCCCCTTCTCCCTCTCCCCCCTTCTCCCTCTCTTCTCTCGATCTCTCTCTCTCTCCCCTCTCTTCTCTCGATCTCTCTCTCCCTCTCTTCTCTCGATCTCTCTCTCTCTCCCTCTCTTCTCTCGATCTCCCTCCCTTCCCTCTCTCCCTCCCTTCCCTCTCTCCCTCCCTTACCTCTTCGTGAGAGTTGGCAGCTCTGCTATGCCTTGGGTCCAAAAGAGGATAGAAAGAAAATACTTAATGGTCTTTGTAAGAAGATTTTAATAAGCTCTTCTACATTTAAGGTAAATTGACATATTAGAGGCAAAAAGCATCTTCAATATACAGGTCTCCACACAACTGAAAACAATTGCATTTAAGTGATATATCATCCATTGTTCAGGAATGTAGTTATGATCATCTTTTTTCTTATTAGTTAATCCTAAATGATATCTCCTGTAATTTCAGATGTCAACAGTGGGTCCAGAATACTCGTCGACAAGATCTCCTGCACCGAACTGCAGAGTATTTGTCAAATAACTGCCGTCTTATGTACATTGTGTGAAATTGTGATTTGTTAACTGCACAAAACTAATGCAAATGGCGATATATTTATTATTGTATCTACGTTGGACATTTTGCTCTTTGGTGTCAGAACGCGGGGTGGGAGATTGCAACCTTAACGTGGTCCGCCCTGTTTCGACAAATGCAATCAACCACAGTCAAATAAGATCAAATAGAACAAGTTGTCCTACAACTTTAGGCTGTGCACGCCATACGCAAGAAGAAGAAGAAGTAGAAGTGTCAGAACGCAGTCTGAAGAAGGCTTCCGACCTGCAACGTCACCTATTCCTTTTCTCCAGAGATGCTGCCTGACCCACTGAGTTACTCCAGCATTTTGTGTCTATCTCTGTTTAGATGGGACTCGTGGGTGGAGATTGCGGCTGGTCTGGTGATCTAGAACGAGGGCCAAAGTCTCAGAATATGGGTAATGATATTTAGTAATGAGACAAGGAGCAGTTTCTTCACTCAAGGGCTGGGAATCTTGGAATTCTTGATCGCGTGAGATGGTGGAAGTCGAGTCCTTGAAAGGAGAGATATTTTTTTCAAATACGAAAAGGATGAAGGATAATGGAGAGAATGTGGGAATAAGGTGTTGAGGTGCAGGATCAACAATTATCTTACTGATGGTGGTGTGAACTTAGATGGCTTATCCTTGCTTTTATTTCTTACAGAGATACAGCGCAGAAACAGGCCCGTTGGCCCACCGCGTCCGCTTTGACCAGCGATCCCCGCACACTAACACCATCCTACACACACTAGGGACAATTTACACTTATACCAAGCCTACAAACCTGTATGTCTTTGGAGTGTGGGAGGAAACCGAAGATCTCGGAGAACACCCATTCAGTCATGGAGAGAAACTACGAACTCCGTACAGACAGCACCCACTGTAAGGCAGCAACTTTACCGCAGCACCACCATGCCGCCCTTAATCCACTAGGGCACTAGGTTACAATAAACTTCCTACATATTCCAGGAATGCATCTCACAAAAATGGAAGAGGTTTAAATGCATTGTAAAATCTGCTGTCAGTTTCCTAGATCGGTATTGCTCTAATGGCCTCTTTGTATCATTTTCTTTGATTTAAACCATCCATTGTTCTGCATTTAGATTTTATTTTTTCCCCTGTGGATCACAAGGCACTGTTTGTTTCAGGGGTGACTCTAATCTCAAGCGTAATTTGACAAGACAGCCAAGAGGGCAAACACAGGCAGTTCAGAGCTGCTGCCTGTATCGCATGAGAGAACAAGAATGAGACCAACTTGTTTTTTGCAGATCATCAACCCCTGACTGATGTTATCAATGCCGATGGTGACTCAAGGAGACTCAACCAGGTGGTGGTTTACAAAGGTCCATGCCCATTGTTCCTCATGGCATACCACCAGCCTCAACAGATCACCTAGTCATAGAGTCTCACAGCTTAGAAGCAGGCCCTTCAGCTCAACTTGCCCACGCTGGCCAACATGTCCCATCTACACTAGTCCCACATGCCTGCATTTGGCCCATACCCCTCTAAACCTGTCCTAACCATCAAATAACCTAACAGAACTGTCATATGAGGAAAGATTTAAAAGACTAGGCTTGTATTCACTGGAGTTTAGAAGGATGAGGGGGTATCTTATATTGTCTACAGTGTACTATGTTTACAGATTCTGTTGTGCTGCTGAAAGTAAGAATTTAATTGTTCTATCTGGGACAAGCTAGATGCAGGAAATTGTTCTACATCACAATAAAACACTCTTGTTAGATGCAAGGGGATCTTATAGAAACATATAAATGAATAAAAGGACTGAACAAGCTAGATACAGGAAAAATGTTCCCAATGTTGGGCGAGTCCAGAACCAGGGGCCGCAGTCTTAGAACAAAGGGGAGGCCATTTAAGACTGAGGTGAGAGAAAAACTTTTTCACCCAGAGAGTTGTGAATTTGTGGAATTCCCTGCCACAGAGAGCAGTGGAGGCCAAATCACTGGGTGGATTTAAGAGAGAGTTAGATAGATCTCTAGGGGCTAGTGGAATCAAGGGATATGGGGATAAGGCAGGCACGGGTTATCGATTGGGGCTGATCAGCCATGATCACAATGAATGGCGGTGCTGGCTCGAAGGGCCAAATGGCCTCCTCCCGCACCTATTTTCTATGTTTCTAGAACACTCATCCAGCAATACTCGAGCCCACCAGCTCATCCCGTAGTCAATTCATCAGCTTCTCCATAAGAACTTCCATCAGTTCTTCCAAAAGAATGACAATCAGACAATCTCGATAACCCTCAGCCCATCAAGCAGCCCCTTAATTCACCCAGAAGTCTGAACTATTGAATGCTCACTGCATCTCTTTCCATGTCGGCAAGTTAATATCCAGCTGCATGAACCATGTGAAAAGGGAATAAATAGATGCATGTGGTGCAGTGATTTGTGCAGCACTATAGGCCTGGAGACAAAGAGGAGTTCACCATTGAACGGGGGGCTTGAGGCCCCCGACCGAGGAAGAACAAAAGGAAGGGACTTGAACTTTATTTCGCCTTCCATCACAGTGAGGAATGTGTAGGAGTCACTGTGGTGAATGTCCGTATTAAAATGTGTTTTTGAGTGCTGTTGCTTTTAATTGTATGACTGACCTGGCCAATGAAATTCCTCGTATGTTGCAAAACATGGCAAATAAAATCTGATTATGATTCTGAAAAGCCTTTCCCTTCCATACTCTTTCCTCTCTGATCTTTTTGCAGTTGCCTGCCTTTCTGTACTTGTTACAAGAGATTGTCGTGGCATCCAGCATCCTCGGAGAATGTAGAATTAAAGGCAGACAATGCCAGTTTTAAAGATGGTTATTTGCCTCAAGATTGGATTATTGTATCTCCAGAACCTCCCCAGAGGCTCTGGGAGACACAAGGTTCAAGAGGGAACACAAAAAGCCTAATTAGGAAGAATATTAAGAGTAAGATTTTCAATTAAAATACTGTAATTGATGGAACCTTGCCTTTAAATTGGTTCTTGGATGAAACCCTGATGGTTCTCACATTGTCTCTTTAAATTTACTCTCCTTTTCACACTTGCATAAAAACACACAGCCACCGCCATTCACAGTGATACTGCCCGGCAGTCTCATAATTACAGTCAACACAGCCACCTTGACAGCCACACAAAATGATGTAAATAAAAATTGTTTTCCTTGTTTAAGAAGTTCAATTTACAATTATTTGAAATTGTGGGGGTTGGTACAAAATACTGCTGACCCACAAATGTGTTGCTATGAGACATTCACATTTAAAAAATCCATGTCTCAAAAAAAGCAAGAAGGTGCCCATGTTATTTGACCAACTTATCAGATGAATTTAAATATGTAGGTATGTATGCATTAGTTTTGCTCCTAATTCCCTTGTCCAAATCATTAATATATATGGTAAACAGTTGCGGCCCCAACACCAAGCCTTGCGGCAAAAAAATCCAGAAGATTAGTCAAACATGATTTCCCTTTCATAAATCCATGTTGACTTGGACTAATCCTTTTACTGCTATCCAAATGCCCCATTATTACATCTTTAATAATTGACTCCAGCATCTTTCACACCACCAAAGTCGGGCTAACTGGTCTGTAATTCCCCGTTTTCTCTCACGCTCCTTTCTTGAAAAGTGGGATAGCATTAGCTATCCTCCAATCCACTGATCGTAAATCTATTGATCGTTGGAAAATGATCATGTGTATAAATATATATGTATGTGTATATATGCATGTATGTGTATATATGCATGTATATGTGTGTATATATGTATATATATATGTTTATATATGTGTATGTATGCATATAAATGTATCCATATGTATGTGTGCATTTGTATGTGTATACGTATGTATGTGTGTATATATATGTATGTGTATAAATATATATATATGCATATATTTATTATTACTATATAATTATATATATAATTGCCTTTATGGTTTATGCACATCATCTTACAAGACAAATGAATTAATAGTGATTATTTAAATCAAAGTTGCTTCTGATCCATGAGAATAAACTTTATTATCTCTAACTTGCCTCTCACACACAGACACATTCATATAAATATATAAAATATATATACGTTAAATTTAATTTTGTGCAGTGTGTGTTAAAGGGAAACTGCACAATACAATGCAAGGGAAACTACGCAAAGGAGGGGGCTGTTCCCGCTACAAGATACTCGAGGATCTTTGCTTTGGATCAAAGATTATAGAGGAGCTCTATAATCTTTGCTTTGGATCGCAGCGGGTGGCATACCGGAAGTCGCGTGTCGCTTAAAGAAATCAATACAAAACACAATATGAGGCAATTAATGCACAGATGAAAAGGGAGGGGGACGTGGGGCTAAGGATAGGCAGAGGTGAAGAGATGGGTCTTGAGGCGGGACTGGAAGATGGTGAGGGACACGGAATTGCGGATCAGTTGGGGGAGGGAGTTCCAGAGCCTGGGAGCTGCCCTGGAGAAGGCTCTGTCCCCAAAACTGCGGAGGTTGGACTTGTGGATGGAGAGGAGACCGGCTGATGTGGATCTGAGGGACCGTGAGGGTTGGTAGGGGGAGAGGAGGTCAGTGAGATATGGGGGGTCCAGATGGTGGAGGGCTTTGTAGGTGAGGACCAGGATTTTGTAGGTGATGGGAAGCCAGTGAAGTTGTTTGAGGACTGGAGTGATGTGATGCCAGGATTTGGTGTGGGTGATGAGTCGGGCGGCTGCGTTCTGGACCAGTTGGAGTCGGTTGATGTAGGTGGAGCTGATGCCAAGGAGAAGTGAGTTGCAGTAGTCCAATCGGGAGGAGATGAAGGCATGGATGAGTCTTTCAGCAGCAGGAGGTGTGAGAGAGGGTCTGAGTTTGGCGATGTTGCGGAGGTGAAAGAAGGAGGTTTTAATGACATGGCGGATGTGAGGCTCAAGGGAGAGGGTGGAATCAAAGATCATGCCAAGGTTGCGGGCTTGGGGAGATGGGGAGACAGTGGTGCCGTCGATGGTGAGAGTGGGGTTATTGATTTTGCTGAGTGTGGATTTGGAGCCTATGAGGAGTAATTCTGTTTTATCGCTGTTGAGTTTGAGGAAGTTATGTTGCATCCAGGTTTTTATAGCTGACAAACAGGAGTTGATATGGGAGAGGGGGGGGGGGGGGGTTGTGGGGGGATTTGGTGCCGAGGTAGATCTAGGTGTCATCGGCGTAACAGTGGAAGTTCAGGTTGAAGTGGCGGAGTATCTGACCAAGGGGGAGGATGTAGATGATGAAGAGGAGGGGGCCGAGTACGGAGCCTTGGGGAACGCCTTGAGTGACTGTGGCTGTAGCAGAGGTGTGGTTATGGAGCGAGATGAAGTGGGATCTGTGGAAAGGTAGGAACGGAGCCAGCTGAGTGCAGAACCTTCAATGCCAAGGTCCCCAAGTCTGGTAAGCAGGATGTTATGGTTCACTGTATCGAAGGCTGCACTCAGGTCGAGGAGGATGAGGATGTTGAGGGAACCAGTGTCAGCAGAGGTGAGGAGGTCGTTGAGGACTTTGAGGAGAGCAGTTTCTGTGCTATGGAGGGGGCGAAAGCCAGATTGGAGGGGTTCGAATAGGTTATACGCAAGGAGGTGGGAATGAAGTTGCAACGCAACGATACGCTCCAGGGTTTTTGAAAGAAAGGGGAGGTTTGAGATTGGGCGGTAGTTAATGAGAGAGGAGGGATCAAGACCAGGTTTCTTTAAGATTGGTGTGACAGCAGCAGTTTTGAAAGCGGAGGGGACAATTCCTTGAGACAATGAGGAGTTGAAGAGATTAGTGAGGTAGGGGCAGAGAACGGGGAGGCAGGACTTCAGCAGGGGAGTGGGGAGAGGGTCGAGGGAGCAGGTAGTGGGTTTGGAAGAGCTGATGAGTCTGGAGATTTCAGTAGGGGTGACCAGGTCAAACTGGGAGAGGAAGCAGTGTGGAGGAGGGGTAAGGAGGTCAGTGGAGATGTTGAAAGGAGGGGCCTTGGTAGGTGGTGGAGTAGATGCTGGAGAGTCGGGTACAGGGGATAAAGATTGATAGATGGTGCTGATTTTATCAGCGAAAAAGTGGAAGAATGAGTTGCAGAAATCCAGAGTAGAGGTAGGGAGAGTGTTGGCTCGAGGCTTGAGGAGGTTGCCCACTGTGGAGAAGAGGGTTCTGTGGTTTAGGCAGGGGTCGGTGAATATGGAGGAGAGGTAGGCAGATTTTGCAGCAATGAGGGCATCTTTGTAGATTAGATTAGATTAGATTAGATTAGATTAGATTTCCTTTATTGTCATTCAGACCTTTCGGTCTGAACGAAATGCTGTTGCCTGCAGCCATACATGTAATAATAACAACACAATAAACACAAATTAACATCCACCACAGTGAGTTCACCAAACACCTCCTCACTGTGATGGAGGCAAAAGTCTTAGAGTTACTGTCTCTTCCCTCCTCTTCTCCCTCTGCGCCGAGGCGATACCCCACCGGGCGATGGTATCAGTCCCGCGGTTCAAGCTCCGCGGCCCGGGGGTGGTCGAAGCTGCTGCCCTCCAGTCCAGCGGACGCAGCTGTTGCAACGGGAGCTCCAGGTCGCCGCCGCCAGAACGCCGCCTCAGCCGCCGGAGCACTGTCTCCGCCCCGCACCGGGCCGCCCACACGGCAGCGTCGCAGCCCCGCACCGGGCTGCCCCCACGGGAGCGCCTTCCAGCCGGGAGCCGGTCCGCCCTCACCGGAGCGCCTTCCAGCCGGTAGCCAGGCCACCCACACGGCAGCGTCTCAGCCCCGCACCGGGCTGCCCCCGCGGGAGCGCCTTCCAGCCGGGACCCAGGCCGCTCACACGGGAGCGCCTTCCAGCCGGTAGCCGTGCCGCCCGCACGGGAGTGTCTCAGCCCCGCGCCGTCCGCCCTCACCGGAGCACCGAGTCGTGCCGCTGCCCGGACGTCGCCACAGCTCGAAGACGGCCAGCCTCGCGTTGGTGAGTCCTGGCTGGCTCTACCTCCGGACCCTCGAGGTCGGTCGCAGGTTGGAGGCCGCCAGCTCCGCCATTAGGCCTCAGCGCAGACGGGGGAAGAGAAGGGGGATACGACAAAAAAGTCGCATTCCCCCGAAGGGAGAGACAGAAAGCTCTGTTTCACCCCCCCCCCCCACACACATAACACCACCTAATAACCAAAAAATTTACTAAACTAGACAAAAAAAACAACACAAAAAAGTAAAAACAGACAGAGGAGTAATCAGTGAGGTGGAGTTTGTAAGCTTCAACGTGGACTGTGAGAGATGATTTCTTTGTGAGTCGTTCAAGTCGGCGACCAGTCTGTTTCAGCTTACGAAGTGCAGGTGTGTACCAGGGTGAAGATGTGTTGAAAGTTACGGTTCTTGTTTTGAGGGGGGCCAGAATGTTAAGGGAGGTAGACAAGGTGGAGTTGAGATGGTTTGTGAGATCATCAGGTGAGATATGGGTTGAGTCCAGGGGGAGAGTGGTGGAGAGCAGGTCAGAGAGATGGTGGGGATCGATGGATTTTAGATTACGGAAGGTGATTTCTCGGAGGAAGCGGGGGCGAGGTGTCGGAGAAGGGATGGTGAACCGTATAAGCTTATGATCAGAGAGGGGGAAGAGGCATGGATGGAGGTCGAGTACGGTTGATTTGTGGAGCAGACCAGGTCAAGGATGTGACCTTTGTCATGGGTGGGAAAGGTGACGTGCTGAGTGAGAGAGAAGTTGTCAAGTAAAAAGGCGAATTCAGATGTGAGCTTGCAGGTGGGGGAGTCCATGTGAATATTTAAGTCACCAAGTAGCAGCAGACGTGGGGAGAGGGATGAGGCAAGTGTGAGGAGTTCAGAGAAGTCAGATAGGAAGGAGGGGTTTGGTTTAGGTGGCCGGTAAATGAGGATGACTGTCATGGAGGAAAGGGCTTTGAAGGCGAGGAATTCAAATGATGCTACTGGGGGGAAGGTGAGTTCAGTGATCCGAAAGTTCTGGTTGAAAATAACAGCGAGGCCACCTCCATGGCAGGAGGGGCGGGGTTTGGAAATGTAATTAAATCCAGGTGGGGATGCTTGATTGAGGAAGAAGAAGACATTGGGTTGTTGCCAGGTTTCAGTGAGCAGAAGGAAGTCCAGAGTGTTGTCAAGGATTAGTTCATGGAGGGCAAGGGCTTTGTTGTTGAGCGACCTGGTGTTGAGGAGGGCAAAGTTGGCATTGTGAGAGGGTGGAGGGATGGGGGCAGGCTGGAGAGAGCTGAGGTTGTCCCAGTTGACAGTGCGTGCGGTCAGCTGGGATGGGGGGTAACGCGGTTGAGGGGGGGTAGAGCGTGGTAGTGAGCAGATGGATGGAATGGAATGTCCGTGGTTGAAGTAAACAAGCTTGCGTCGAGAGCCTCTGTGGATGAAACGGGGTCGACGTAGAAGTCTAAGCTGTTTAATGACTTGGATGCAGGATGGGATGTGGTTGTTGAAGAGACCAATCAGTTGCAGAGTTGAGTATTTGAGCATGATGAGGAGCCCGAGCAGCTGCAGGAAGCAGCAGAGAGGTTGTCTCTGAGGGTGAGGGTGCAGAGAGGTGTCCAGCAGAGAAGGTGAAGAGGGGTGTCCAGCAGTGAGGGTGCAGAGAGGTGTCCAGCGGTGCAGGTGCAGGTGGAGAGAGTATCCAGCGGTGAGGGAGCAGAGAGGTTGTCCAGCAGAGCGGGTGCAGCGAGGTGTCGAGCAATGAGGGAGAAAAGAGGTTGTCCAGCAGAGCAGATGCAGCGAGGTGTCCAGCATTGAGGGAGCAGATGGGTTGTCCAGCAGAGCAGGTGTAGAGGTTGTCCAGCGATGAGGGTGCAGAGAGTATCCAGCAGTGCAGGTGCAGAGAGGTTGTCCAGCGGTGCAGGTGCAGGGAGGTGTCCAGCGTCGATGGTGCACAGGCACAGGCACAGGCAGGTAACAGACAGGCAGGTAACAGACAGGTAACAAAAGGGGGGGGGGGGGAACGGTGGGCGGAGAAGCGGCGAACAATCAACGCCAGCGTCCTCTCCGGGCAGCGTGCAGGGTTCTAGCGGTTCTAGCGGCTAGCAATATAGGCCGCAGGGCGACAATCATTCCACGGCCGAAAACGGCCAAAAAAAACGCCACAGACCACCGCAACCATCTCTCTCCCTACGGACCATATTTTGGAGACTCCTACCGTACAGAAACAGAAACAAAAACAAAAATGACAGAAGAACAAAAATTGTTGACTTTATTATTGTGGTAAGTTTAGATCTATTAAAAACAAAATCTTGTACCAACAATCCTAGTTTCCCAATGAGTGTTGATAGGGGAACAAAAAATAACATTTTCAGGACAGAATAATGTCGACAGAAAACAATAATATTTCCTCACCTTTCTTTGTTGTTGGGGAACCTGAAGAGGTTGAGTTGTCAACATCGGTGATTAGAGCAATTTACACCCAGCTGTAGATGTGGACGCCATGACAGTGTGGGGGCAGTCCAGTAAAATGGCGTCCACCATCACACACGTCATACTACCCGTTTTTCGCTGAGTGGCGCATCTTGCTCCTCTAGTATCTTTGGTGATGCAGATCAGCGGCTCTCACACACGTGGCTCTCATCTCCCTCACTCCCTCTCTCCGCTCACTCCCTCTCTCCCCTCACTCCCTCTCTCCCCCTCACTCCCTCTCTCTCTCCCTCCCTCCCTCTTTCTCTCCACCCACCTCTCTCTCTCTCTCCCCTCTCTCTCTATCTTCCCCTCTTTCTCTATCTTCCCATCCCTCTCCTCTTCCCCCTCTCCCCCTCTCCTCCCTCCCTCACTCTCTCTCCACCCACCCTCTCTCTCTCTCCCCATCCCTCTCCCCTTCCCCCTATCTCTCTCCTCCCCCCCATCATTCTCTCTCCCCCTCCCTGTCTCTCTCCCCCCTCCTCCATCTCTCTCACTCCCTCTCTCCCCTCTATCTCTCCCCTTCCCTCTCCCCTTCCCTCTCCTCCTCTCTCTCCCCCTTCCTCTCTCTCCCTCCCTATATCTCCCCTCTCTCGCCCCCTCTCTCTCTCCCCTCCTCTCTCTATCTCTCCCCCCCTCTCCCTCACTCTCTCTCCCCTCCCTCTCTCTCCCCTCCTCGCCCCTCTATCCATCCCCTGTCCCTCTCCTCTTCCCCCTCTCTCCCTCTCTCCTCCCTCCCTCACTCTCTCTCCACCCACCCTCTCTCTCTCCCCATCCCTCTCCCCTTCCCCCTCTCTCTCTCTCCTCCCCCCCTCATTCTCTCTCCTCCTCCCTGTCTCTCTCCCCCCACCTCCATCTCTCTCACCCCCTCTCTCCCCTCTATCTCTCCGCCTCTCCCCTTCCCTCTCCCCCTCTCTCTCTCCCCCTCCCTCTCTCTCCCTCCCTATATCTCCCCTCTCTCTCTCCCCCCTCCTCTCTCTATCTCTCCCCCTCCCTCTTCCCCCCTCTCCCTCACCCCCACTCTCTCCCTCACTCTCTCTCCCCTCCCTCTCTCTCCCCTCCTCGCCCCTCTATCCGTTCCCTCTGTCCCTCCTCTCTCTATCCCCCTCTCTCTCATATAGTGGGTGGGCGGCGCGACTACCGTCACAGTTGCGGGGTTGAGGATGACCTGGAGCGGGGCCTTACATCGCCCGGTGTGGCTTTTAATAGTTACACAAAGTGTCTATTGGTTCTAAAATGGTTGCAAAATGAGTCCATTGGTTCTAAAATGCTTGCAAAAAGTGTCCATTGGTTCTAAAATGCTTGCAAAAAGTTCTCTATTGGTTCTAAACTGCTTTCATAAAAGTGTCTATTGGTTCTAAATTGCTTGCAGAAAATGTCTCTATTGGTTCTAAAATGCTTGCAAAAAGATTATTTTTTGGTTCTAAAATGGTTGCACAAAGTGTCTATTGGCTCTAAAATGCTTGTAAAAAGTGTATGTTGGTTCTAAAATGGTTGCAAAACGTATCTATTGGTTCTAAAATGCTTGCAAAATGTTTTTTTTGGTTCTAAAATATTTGCACAAAGTGTCTATTGGTTCTAAAATGGTCGTAAAATGTGTCTATTGGTTCTAAAATACTTGCAGAAAGTGTCTTTTGGTTCTAAAATGCTTGCAAAAAGTGTCTCTATTGCTTCTAAAATGCTTGCAAAAAAGTATCTCTTTTGGTTCTAAATTGCTTGCAAAAGGTGTCTATTGGTTCTAAAATGGTTGCAGAAAATGTCTCTATTAGTTCTAAAAGGCATGCAGAAATTGTCTATTGGTTCTAAAATGCTTGCAAAATGTGTCTTTATTGGTTCTAAAATGCTTGCAGAAATTGTCTCTATTGGATCTAAAATGGTTGCAAAAGTGTCTCTATTGGTTCTAACATGCAGAAAGTGTCTCTATTAGATCTAAAATGCTTGCAGAAATTGTCATCTATCTATCTATCTATCTGTCTGTCTATCTATCTATCTATCTATCTATCTATCTATCTATCTATCTATCTATCTATCTATCTATCTATCTATCTATCTATCTATCTATCTATCTATCTATCTATCTATCTATCTATCTATCTATCTATCTATCTTTAAAATTGTGTGTGTGTGCATGTGTGTGTGTGTGTGTGTGTGTGTGTGTGTGTGTGTGTGTGTGTGTGTGTGTGTGTGTGTGTGTGTGTGTGTGTGTGTGTGTGTGTGTGTGTGTGTGTGTCTGCCTGACGTGGCTGCCAGCCTTTAATTCGTTGCTATGCCAACACCAGACGCAGAATCGCCGAGATTTTTTCCATTTCGGTAGAGATTTCACTTTTCATTCCAAGTACCCACTCCTGATTAAATTTTGTCGTGTTTATGTACACATTTTAAAATAAAATCCTCCCCCCCCCCCCCCAAAATTTAGACAAAAAATACGGCTTCTCACCCATAGAATGTTGGTGAACGTTCCATCGTGTGATGTCAAAATGGCCAAGGCTCACAGATGTCCAATCGGAATGGATCCATTTACATATGCCTTTGCACCAGCCCCAGCCCCTCCCCCCCCCCCCCACACAGCCTGTGTCGAAGCGCGTCATCACGTGTGTGGGAATGGAGAAAGGGGATTGGGGGTGAAAGGGAAAGGGGAACAGATGGACTGTCCCTACCCCTCCCCTTTCCACTCTCCCTCCCCACTATTTTCCCTCTCTCCTCCCCTTCTCCATCTTGCTCTCCTCACCCCTCTACCTCTTCACCCCTCCTCCCACCCCCATCCCTCTCCCCCCCTCCATCCCCCTTCCCTCTCTCCCCTTCCCTCCCTCCCCACTCTTCCCCTTCTCTCCCCCCTCCCCCCTCCCCCTCCCACTCTCCCTCCCCACTCTTTCCCCTCTCCCCCTCTACCCCCTCCCTCCACAATCTTCCCCTTCCCTCCCCTACCCCATCCCCTCCTCCCCTCCCTCCCCCCCCATCCCCCACACCTCTCCCCCTACCCCATCACTCTCTCCTCCCCTCCCCCACCACTCTCTCCTCCCCTCCATCTTGCTCTCCTCAGCCCTCTCCCTTTCCTCCCCTCCTCCTCCAACCCCCATCCCTCTCTCCCCCACTCCCCTTCTCCCTCTCCACTCTTCCCCCTCCCTCCACACTCTTCACCTTCTCTCCCCTACCCCATCTCCCTCCTCCCCTCCCTCCCCCTCCCCCACACCTGTCGCCCCTCCTCTCTCCCTTCCCCTCCCCCACACCTCTCTCCTCCCCCTCTCCATCTCCCTTGCCAAAGACATTCTTGCCACAGAGGGAGTACAGAGAAGGTTAACCAGACTGATTCCTGGGATGTCAGGACTTTCATATGAAGAAAGACTGGATAGACTTGGCTTGTACTCGCTAGAATTTAGAAGATTGAGGGGGTATCTTATAGAAACTTACAAAATTCTTAAGGGGTTGGACAGGCTAGATGCAGGAAGATTGTTCCCGATGTTGGGGAAGCACAGAACAAGGGGTCACAGTTTAAGGATAAGGGGGAAATCTTTAATGACCGAGATGAGAAAAACATTTTTCACACAGAGAGTAGTGAATCTCTGGAATTCTCTGCCACAGTTGAGGCCAGTTCATTGGCTATATTTAAGAGGGAGTTAGATGTGGCCCTTGTGTCTACAGGGGTCAGGGGGTATGGAGATAAGGCAGGTACAGGATACTGAGTTAGATGATCAGCCATGATCATATTGAATGGCGGTGCAGGCTCGAAGGGCCGAATGGCCTACTCCTGCACCTAATTTCTATGTTTCCCTCTCCTCACCCCTCTCCCTCTCCTCCCCTCCTCCTCCCGCACCCATCCCTCTCTACCCCACCACCTTCCCTCTATCCCCCCGCACCGTTCCCACTACCCCTCTGACCCTCTTCCACCACTCCCCCTACACATCTCCCCCCTCCCCATTATTCCACTTATCTCCCCCCACCCCCCACCCCACCCCAGCTCCCTCCCCCACCCCTCTCTCTCCCCCCATCCCTTCCCTCTCCCTCCCCACTCTTCCCCCTCTCTCCAGTCTCCCTCTCCCTCCACACTCTTCCCCCTCTCCCCCTTACCCTATCCCCCTCTCTTCACACTCTGACCCCTCTCCCTCCTCCCCTCCCTCCCATCTCCCCCTCCCCCACCCTCTCTCACCCCCTCCTGCACCCCTCTTCCCTCTCTTCTCACCTCCCACCCTAACCCCCACCCCTCTCACCCTCCTCTTGCCCCACCTCTCCACCCTACCCATCTCTGCCTCTCCCACCACTCCCCCTAACCCTCTGCCCCTCTTCCGCACCCTTACCCTCCCCCTCCCTCACCACTATTTCCCCTCTCTCCCACGTACCCCTCTCCCCCTCCCATCCCACTCTTCCCCCGCCTCCTACCACTCTCCCCCTCACTCCGCACTCTTCCCCCTCTCCGTCCTCCTTCCCCTCCTTCCTCCCCCTCTTCCCTCTCTCCCCCCCCACCCCTCTTTCACCCCCTCCCCGCCCCACACTCCTCCTCCCCTTCCCCCCTCACCCCCTCCATTTCCCTCTCTCATCGTCCCTCTCCCTCCTCCCCTCCCACCCCGTCTCTCCCCCCACTTCACCCCCATCTCCCCACCAACCCCTTCCCCTCTCTCTTGCACCACTCCCGGCTACCCCTCTCCCACCCGCCTACCCCTCTCCCCCCTTCCTGCCCTCCCCACTCTCCTCCCACTCCCCACTCTCCTCCACCTCCCCATCCCCCTCTCTCTCCCCCTACCCCGCCCTCCTCTCCCTCCCAAATCTTTCCCGTTTCCTCCTCCCCTCTCCCCTCCCTCCCCTCTTCTCAACCTCCCCTCTCCCCACACCATCTCCCTCTCCCCCCCTCCCCTCACCTGTGTGTTTGGGAAACATACCCAACGGGTCTGCACTTGGTCTCCCTCCCTCCCTCCCCTACCCCATCTCCCCTCCCTCCCCCACACATCTCTGCCCCTTCCCCATCCCTCTCTCCTCCTGTCCCCCATCCCTCTCTCCTCCCCCTCTCCACATTCCCTCTCCTCCACCCCTCCCCCCAACCCCCTTCCCTCCCCCACCCCCTTCCCTCTCCCCATTCTTCCCCATTCCACCTCTCCCTCCTCCTTCCCTTCCCTACGCCCCCTCCTCCTCCCTCTCTCCCCTTCTCTCACCCCTCTCTCCCCCTCTCCATCTCCCTCTCTCCTCACCCCTCTGCCTCCTTCCCTCCTACCCCTCTCCCTCCTCCCCTCCCTCCCTCCCCTCCCTCTCCCTCCCCTCTTCACCCTCATCTTCCCCCCACCCCCTTCCCCTCTCTCTTGTACCACTCCCCGCTACCCCACTCCCACCCCCCTACCACTCTCCCCCCCATCCTGCCCTCCCCACTCTCCTCCCACTCCCACTCTCCGCCCCCTTCACATTCCCCTCTCACTCCCCCTACCCCGCATTGCTCTCCCTCCCAAATCTCTCCCATTTCCTCCTCTCCCTCTCCCCTCCCTCCCCTCTTCTCACACTCCCATCTCCCCACCCCGTCTCCCCCTCCCCCCCCCCCCTCCGCCACCTGTGTGTTTGGGGGGTGGTTAGTGTGAGTGTGATGCCACAGCTCCTTCCACCCCCCCCCCCCCCCCCCCCGCAAATGCGTTGGGGAAACAGACCCAACGGGTCTGCACTTGGTCTAGTCTATATTTAAGACTGTGTGTGTGACTTGTGGCTGCCAGCCTTTTATTCGTTGCTACGCCATCATCACACGCAGAATCGCCGAGATTTTTTCCATTTCGGTAGAGATTTCACTTTTCATTCTAAGAATCCACTCCTGATTAAATTTCGTCATGTTTATGTACACATTTAAAAAAAAATCCTTCTCCCCCCCTCCCCAAAATTTCAAAATAAAACAGCTCTCAGCCATAACATGTTGGTGAACGAACCATCGTGTGGTGTTACAATGCCCAATGTTCACAGATGTCCAATCGGAATAGATCCATTTACAAGGTACACAAAATTGCTGGGGAAACTCAGCGGGTGCAGCAGCATCTATAGATGCTGCTGCACCCGCTGAGTTTCTCCAACAATTTTGTGTACTTCGATATTCCAGCATCTGCAGTTCCTTTTTGAACACTAGACCCATTTCCATATGCCTTTGCACCAGCCCCAGGCCCAGCCCCCCCCCCCCCCCCCCCCCCCCCCCCCCCAGCAGCCTGTGTCGAAGCGCGTCATCACGCGTGTGGGAATAGGGAAAGAGGATTGGGGGTGATAGGGAATGGGGAACAGATGGACTGTCCCAACCCCCCCCCTCCACTGTCCCTCTCAACTATTTCCCCTCTCTCCCCCTCCCCCCACACTCTTCCTCCTACTTCCCCTACCCCATCTCCCTCCTCCCCTCCCACCCCCATCCCTCCTCCACACTTCTCACCCCCATCCCTCTCCCCCCCTCCCCATCTCCCTCTCATCCCCCTCCTCCTCCCACCCCCATTCCTCTCTCCCCCACCCCCTTCCCTCCCCCACCCCCTTCCCTAAACAATGGCGGATGTGCAGGAGTGGGTGCCGTCTGTGTGTGGCAGCCTGCCCAGTCCGTCTCTTTCACCTTTTTTTATTTTAAGTCCTGTTAAAAAAAAATGTTTGTTAGTTAGTTGGAGGTCTTTTATGTGGTGGGTGGGAGGGGGAAACTTTATTTCTTAGTCCCCTACCTGGTCGGAGAGGCAGCATCCCTCCAAGCTGCTTCTTCGCCCCGTCCTCCCGGCCTACCATCGAGAATGGAGCGGCGTTTCCTGTCGGGACCGGCCAGGACTACAGCTTCGGGCAGTGGCGCAGCGCTGGGATACCAACAGGGAGCGGGCGATGCCTTACCGGGTCGCCGTGCGGTAAGCTCCGGAGCGCTGTGGCCGCCGACTCCCAACATCGCGGAGCTGTGGCTGCGGGCGTCCGGCCGCAGGCAGCGCTGGATTTGGAACCCCGTGGAGCCTGGGATCGAGTTCGTCGGGGTCGGAGCTCCAACCGGCGCGGCCTGAGGGCTACGAGTGCCCCGGTCTCCGGTCTCCTGGGGAGGAGGCAGCCGCTCCAGACTCTCTAAGCCGCTTGAGGAATTGTTTCACCCGACGCTGGTGTTCCATCTTCACGGCAAGAGGGCCCTGAAAATCATCGGACTGGCTGCAAGGCCACAAATGGGCCCCGACCTCGGGTGTTTCAGAGGAAGAGGACATAACCTTCTGGTGGAAATTTTTGATTCTGCTCTCGGGGGACGTTTGTGTTGAACTCTATAATGTGTTGTGTCCATTTTCTTTATTTTTTTTAACCTTTTTCTATGGTATGGAAACTTATTATCTATTTTATGTAAAGCACTTTGGTGTCAATGCAAGTTGACTTAAAACGTGCTATATAAATAAAACTTACTTACTTCCCTCTCTCCCCCACCACCTCCCCACATCCTCCTTCCCTCCCCCACCCCTTTCCCTCTCTCCCCCACCACCTTCCCCCTCCCCACTCTTACCCCTCCATCCACACTCTTTCCACTCTACCACCTACCCCATCACACCTCTCCCCCTCCCCATCCCTCTCTCCTCCCCACTTCCACTTCTCTCCCCCTTACCCCACCCAACTCCCTTTCCTCCCCCTCCTCCTCCCACCCCCTTCCCTCCCACCCCTTCCCTCCCCTACCCCCTCCCTCTCTCCCCTGCCCCCTTCCCCAACCCATCTGTCCCTCTTCCACCACTCCCCATCCCCACTTCCACTTCTCTCCCCCTTAACCCACCTCTCCCTCTCCGTCCCCCACCCCTATCTCTCCCCCTGCCTTCCCCCTCCCTCACCTCTCCCCCCCAACCCTTCCCTTCCCCTCTGTCCCTTCACCACCCCTACCGCTCTCTCCCTCCCTCCCCACTCTACCACTTCTCTCCCCCACTCCCTCCCCTCTCTTCCCCCACCCCCCTCCCTCCACAATCTCACCCTCCCTACCCACCCCCTTCCCTCTCACCCCCATTCCTCTCCCCCTCCTCCTCCCATCCCCATCCCTTCCTCCACCACCCCCCTTCCCTCCCCCCCCTCCATCCCTCCCCACTCTTCAACTTCTCTCCCTCCCCACTCTTTCCCCTCTCTCCTCCCTGCCCCTTTCCCCCTCCCGTCCCACACTTCCCCTCAACCCTACCACTCTCCCCCTCCCTCTGCAATCTTCCCCCTCTCTCCACTTCCCCCTCTCCCTCCTCCTTCCCCTTCCTCCTCCCCCTCCTCCCTCTCTCCCCTCCCACACCCCTCTCTCATCCCCTCCCCAACCCCACTCTCCTCCTCCCCTTCCCCCCTCTCACCCACTCCATTTCCCTCTCTCCTCATCTCTCTCCCTCCTCCCCTCCCACCCCGTCACTCCCCCCACTTCACCCCCACCTCCCCCCACCCCTTCCCCTCTCTCTTGCACCACTCCCCGCTACCCCTCTCCCACCCGCCTACCCGTCTCCCCCCCCTTCCTGCCCTCCCTGCTCTCTTCCCACTCCCCACTCTCCTCCCCCTCCCCACCCCCCTTTCTCTCCACCTACCCCGCTCTCCTCTCCCTCCCAAATCTTTCCCGTTTCCTCCACGCCCTCTCCCCTCCCTCCCCTCTTCTCACCCTCCCCTCTCCCCACCCTGTCTCCCTCTCCACCCCTCCCACCACCTGTGTGTTCGGGGGATGGTTAGTGTGAATGTGATGACGCAGCAGCCCCCCCCCCTGCAAACGCGCGTTGGGGAAACAGACCCAACGGGTCTGCACTTGGTCTAGTTGGTTCTAAAATGCTTGCAAAATGTGTCCCTATTGGTTCTAAAATGGTTGCCAAAAGTGTCTATTGGTTCTAAAATGGTTGCAAAAAGTGTCTCGATTGGTTCTAAATTGGTTGCAAAAAGTGTCTCTTGGTTCTAAAATGGTTCCAAAAAGTGTCTCTTAGTTCTAAAATGGTTGCAAAAAGTGTCTTTTGGTTCTAAAATGGTTGCAAAAAGTCTATTGGTTCTAAAATGCTTGCAAAAAATGTCTCTATTGGTTCTAAATTGCTTGCAAAAAGTGTCTCTATTGGTTCTAAAATGCTTGCAGAAAGTGTCTATTGGTTCTAAAATGCTTGCAGAAAGTGTCCCTATGGTTCTAAAATGGTTGCAAAAAGTGTCTCTATTGGTTCTAACATGCTTGCAGATCGTGTCTCTATTAGATCTAAAATGCTTGCAGAAATTGTCTCTATTGGTTCTAAAATGCTTGCAAGATGTCCCTATTGGTTCTAAAATGCTTGCAAAAAGTGCCTCTATTAGTTCTAAAATGGTTGCAAAAAGTCTCTTTTGGTTCTAAAATGGTTGCAAAAAGTGTATTGGTTCTAAAATGCTTGCAGAAACTGTCTCTATTGGTTCTATAATGCTTGCAGAAAGTGTCTCTATGGTTCTAAAATGGTTGCAAAAAGTGTCTCTATTGGTTCTAAAATGCTTGCAAAAGGTGTCTCTATTGGTTCTAAAATGCTTGCAAAAAGTGTCTCCATTGGTTCTAAAATGCTTGCAAAAATATATTGGTTCTAAAATGCTTGCAAAAAGTGTCTCTATTGGTTTATGACATGCTTGCAAAAAGTGTCTCTATTCGTTCTAAAATGCTTGCAAAAAGTGTCTATTGGTTCTAAAATGCTTTCAAAAAGTGTATTTTTTGGTTCTAAATTTGTTGCACAACTGTCTATTGGTTCTATAATGGTTGCAAAAAGTGTCTATTGGTTCTAAAATGGTTGCAAAAGTGTCTATTGCTCCTAAATGCTTGCAAAAAATGTCCCTTTTGGTTCTAAAATGCTTGCAAAAAATGTCTCTATTGTTTCTAAAATGCTTGCAAAAAGTGTCCATATTGGTTCTAAAATGCTTCCAGAAACTGTCTCTATTGGTTCTAAAATGCTTGCAGAAAGTGTCTCTATGGTTCTAAAATGGTTGCAAAAATTGTCTCTATTTGTTCTAAAATGGTTGCAAAAAGTGTCTCTATTGGTTTATGACATGCTTGCAAAAAGTGTCTCTATTGGTTCTAAAATGCTTGCAAAAAGTGTCGATTGGTTGTAAAATTATTGCAAAAAGGGTATTTTTTGGTTCCAAAATGGTTGCAAAAAGTGTCTCTATTTGTTCTAACATGCTTGCAGAACGTGTCTCTATTAGATCTAAAATGCTTGCAGAAATTGTCTCTATTGGTTCTAAAATGCTTGCAAAATGTGTCCCTATTGGTTCTAAAATGGTTGCCAAAAGTGTTATTGGTTCTAAAATGGTTGCAAAAAGTGTCTATTGGTTCTAAAATGCTTTCAAAAAGTGTATTTTTTGGTTCTAAAATTGTTGCACAAACTGTCTATTGGTTCTATAATGGTTGCAAAAAGTGTCTATTGGATCTAAAATGGTTGCAAAAAGTGTCTCTATTGCTCCTAAAATGCTTGCAAAAAGTGTCCCTATTGGTTCTGAAATGCTTCCAAAAAAGTGTCTATTGGTTCTAAAATGCTTGCTAAATGTGTTCCTATTGGTTCTAAAATGGTTGCAAAAGGTGTCTCTATTGGTTCTAAAATGGTTGCAAAAAGTGTCCCTTGGTTCTAAAATGGTTCCAAAAAAGTGTCTCTTAGTTCAAAAATGGTTGCAAAAAGTGTCTATTGGTTCTAAAATGCTTGCCAAAAAATATCTCTATTGTTTCTAAAATGCTTGCAAAAAGTGTCTATTGGTTCTAAAATGCTTGCAGAAAGTGTGTCTATGTTTCTAAAATGGTTGCAAAAAGTGTCTCTATTAGTTCTAAAATGGTTGCAAAAAGTGTCTATTGGTTCTAACATGCTTGCAGAAATTGTCTCTATTGGTTCTAAAATGGTTGCCAAAAGTGTTACTGGTTCTAAAATGGTTGCAAAAAGTGTTTATTGGTTCTAAAATGTTTGCAAAAGGTCTAAAATGCTTGCAAAGGTGTCTATTGGTTTTAAAATACTTTCAAAAAGTGTATTTTTTGGTTCAAAAATTGTTGCACAAACTGTCTATTGGTTCTATAATGTTTGCAAAAAGTGTCTATTGGTTCTGAAATGGTTGCAAAATTGTCTCTATTGGTTCTAAAATGGTTGCAAAAAGTGTCTATTGGTTCTAAAATGTCTGCAAAAAATGTCCCTATTGGTTCTAAACTGCTTCAAAAAAAGGTGTCTATTGGTCGTAAAATGGTTGCAAAAAGTGTCTCTATTGCTTCTAAAATGCTTGCAAAAACTTTCCCTATTGGTTCTGAAATGCTTCAAAAAATGGTCTATTGGTTCTAAAATGCTTGCAAAAAGTGTCTCTATTGGTTCTAAAATGCTTTCAAAAAGTGTATTTTTTGGTTCTAAATTTGTTGCACAAACTGTCTATTGGTTCTATAATGGTTGCAAAAAGTGTCTATTGGTTCTAAAATGGTTGCAAAAGTGTCTATTGCTCCTAAATGCTTGCAAAAAATGTCCCTTTTGGTTCTAAAATGCTTGCAAAAAATGTCTCTATTGTTTCTAAAATGCTTGCAAAAAGTGTCCATATTGGTTCTAAAATGCTTCCAGAAACTGTCTCTATTGGTTCTAAAATGCTTGCAGAAAGTGTCTCTATGGTTCTAAAATGGTTGCAAAAATTGTCTCTATTTGTTCTAAAATGGTTGCAAAAAGTGTCTCTATTGGTTTATGACATGCTTGCAAAAAGTGTCTCTATTGGTTCTAAAATGCTTGCAAAAAGTGTCGATTGGTTGTAAAATTATTGCAAAAAGGGTATTTTTTGGTTCCAAAATGGTTGCAAAAAGTGTCTCTATTTGTTCTAACATGCTTGCAGAACGTGTCTCTATTAGATCTAAAATGCTTGCAGAAATTGTCTCTATTGGTTCTAAAATGCTTGCAAAATGTGTCCCTATTGGTTCTAAAATGGTTGCCAAAAGTGTCTATTGGTTCTAAAATGCTTTCAAAAAGTGTATTTTTTGGTTCTAAAATTGTTGCACAAACTGTCTATTGGTTCTATAATGGTTGCAAAAAGTGTCTATTGGTTCTAAAATGGTTGCAAAAAGTGTCTCTATTGCTCCTAAAATGCTTGCAAAAAGTGTCCCTATTGGTTCTGAAATGCTTCCAAAAAAGTGTCTATTGGTTCTAAAATGCTTGCTAAATGTGTTCCTATTGGTTCTAAAATGGTTGCAAAAGGTGTCTCTATTGGTTCTAAAATGGTTGCAAAAAGTGTCCCTTGGTTCTAAAATGGTTCCAAAAAAGTGTCTCTTAGTTCAAAAATGGTTGCAAAAAGTGTCTATTGGTTCTAAAATGCTTGCAAAAAAATGTCTCTATTGGTTCTAAAATGCTTGCAGAAAGTGTGTCCATGGTTCTAAAATGGTTGCAAAAAGTGTCTCTATTAGTTCTAAAATGGTTGCAAAAAGTGTCTATTGGTTCTAACATGCTTGCAGAAATTGTCTCTATTGGTTCTAAAATGGTTGCCAAAAGTGTTACTGGTTCTAAAATGGTTGCAAAAAGTGTTTATTGGTTCTAAAATGTTTGCAAAAGGTCTAAAATGCTTGCAAAGGTGTCTATTGGTTCTAAAATACTTTCAAAAAGTGTATTTTTTGGTTCAAAAATTGTTGCACAAACTGTCTATTGGTTCTATAATGTTTGCAAAAAGTGTGTATTGGTTCTGAAATGGTTGCAAAATTGTCTCTATTGGCTCTAAAATGGTTGCAAAAAGTGTCTATTGGTTCTAAAATGCCTGCAAAAAATGTCCCTATTGGTTCTAAACTGCTTCAAAAAAAGGTGTCTATTGGTCGTAAAATGGTTGCAAAAAGTGTCTCTATTGCTTCTAAAATGCTTGCAAAAACTTTCCCTATTGGTTCTGAAATGCTTCAAAAAATGGTCTATTGGTTCTAAAATGGTTGCAAAAAGTGTTTATTGGTTCTAAAATGTTTGCAAAAGGTCTAAAATGCTTGCAAAGGTGTCTATTGGTTCTAAAATTCTTTCAAAAAGTGTATTTTTTGGTTCAAAAATTGTTGCACAAACTGTCTATTGGTTCTATAATGTTTGCAAAAAGTGTGTATTGGTTCTGAAATGGTTGCAAAATTGTCTCTATTGGTTCTAAAATGGTTGCAAAAAGTGTCTATTGGTTCTAAAATGCCTGCAAAAAATGTCCCTATTGGTTCTAAACTGCTTCAAAAAAAGGTGTCTATTGGTCGTAAAATGGTTGCAAAAAGTGTCTCTATTGCTTCTAAAATGCTTGCAAAAACTTTCCCTATTGGTTCTGAAATGCTTCAAAAAATGGTCTATTGGTTCTAAAATGCTTGCAAAAAGTGTCTATTGGTTCTAAAATGCTTTCAAAAAGTGTATTTTTTGGTTCTAAATTTGTTGCACAAACTGTCTATTGGTTCTATAATGGTTGCAAAAAGTGTCTATTGGTTCTAAAATGGTTGCAAAAGTGTCTATTGCTCCTAAATGCTTGCAAAAAATGTCCCTTTTGGTTCTAAAATGCTTGCAAAAAATGTCTCTATTGTTTCTAAAATGCTTGCAAAAAGTGTCCATATTGGTTCTAAAATGCTTCCAGAAACTGTCTCTATTGGTTCTAAAATGCTTGCAGAAAGTGTCTCTATGGTTCTAAAATGGTTGCAAAAATTGTCTCTATTTGTTCTAAAATGGTTGCAAAAAGTGTCTCTATTGGTTTATGACATGCTTGCAAAAAGTGTCTCTATTGGTTCTAAAATGCTTGCAAAAAGTGTCGATTGGTTGTAAAATTATTGCAAAAAGGGTATTTTTTGGTTCCAAAATGGTTGCAAAAAGTGTCTCTATTTGTTCTAACATGCTTGCAGAACGTGTCTCTATAAGATCTAAAATGCTTGCAGAAATTGTCTCTATTGGATCTAAAATGCTTGCAAAATGTGTCCCTATTGGTTCTAAAATGGTTGCCAAAAGTGTTATTGGTTCTAAAATTGTTGCAAAAAGTGTCTATTGGTTCTAAAATGCTTTCAAAAAGTGTATTTTTTGGTTCTAAAATTGTTGCACAAACTGTCTATTGGTTCTATAATGGTTGCAAAAAGTGTCTATTGGTTCTAAAATGGTTGCAAAAAGTGTCTCTATTGCTCCTAAAATGCTTGCAAAAAGTGTCCCTATTGGTTCTGAAATGCTTCCAAAAAAGTGTCTATTGGTTCTAAAATGCTTGCTAAATGTGTTCCTATTGGTTCTAAAATGGTTGCAAAAGGTGTCTCTATTGGTTCTAAAATGGTTGCAAAAAGTGTCCCTTGGTTCTAAAATGGTTCCAAAAAAGTGTCTCTTAGTTCAAAAATGGTTGCAAAAAGTGTCTATTGGTTCTAAAATGCTTGCAAAAAAATGTCTCTATTGTTTCTAAAATGCTTGCAAAAAGTGTCTATTGGTTCTAAAATGCTTGCAGAAAGTGTGTCTATGGTTCTAAAATGGTTGCAAAAAGTGTCTCTATTAGTTCTAAAATGGTTGCAAAAAGTGTCTATTGGTTCTAACATGCTTGCAGAAATTGTCTCTATTGGTTCTAAAATGGTTGCCAAAAGTGTTACTGGTTCTAAAATGGTTGCAAAAAGTGTTTATTGGTTCTAAAATGTTTGCAAAAGGTCTAAAATGCTTGCAAAGGTGTCTATTGGTTCTAAAATACTTTCAAAAAGTGTATTTTTTGGTTCAAAAATTGTTGCACAAACTGTCTATTGGTTCTATAATGTTTGCAAAAAGTGTCTATTGGTTCTGAAATGGTTGCAAAATTGTCTCTATTGGTTCTAAAATGGTTGCAAAAAATGTCTATTGGTTCTAAAATGCCTGCAAAAAATATCCCTATTGGTTCTAAACTGCTTCAAAAAAAGGTGTCTATTGGTCGTAAAATGGTTGCAAAAAGTGTCTCTATTGCTTCTAAAATGCTTGCAAAAACTTTCCCTATTGGTTCTGAAATGCTTCAAAAAATGGTCTATTGGTTCTAAAATGCTTGCAAAAAGTGTCTCTATTGGTTCTATAATGCTTGCAGAAAGTGTCTCTATGGTTCTAAAATGGTTGCAAAAAGTGTCTATTGGTTTATGACATGCTTGCAAAAAGTGTCTCTATTGGTTCTAAAATGCTTGCAAAAAGTGTCCATTGGTTGTAAAATTATTGCAAAAAGTGTATTTTTTGGTTCTAAAATAGTTGCACAAAGTGTCTATTGGTTCTAAAATTGTTGCAAAATGTGTCTATTGGTTCTAAAATGGATGCAAAAAGTGTCTCTATTGGTTCTAAAATGGTTCCAAAAAGTGACTCTTAGTAAAAAAAAATGGTTGCAAAAAGTGTATTTTGGTTCTAAAATGGTTGCAAAAAGTGTCTATTGGTTCTAAAATGCTTGCAAAAAGTCTTTATTGGTTTATGACATGCTTGTGTGTGTGTATGTGTGAGTGTATGTGTATGTGTGTGTGTGTGTGTGTTTGACTGTGTCTCTGTGTATGAGTGTCTGTCTGTGTGTCTGTATGTGTGTCTGTGAGCGTATGTCTGCGTGAGTGTCTGAGTATCTGTGAGTGAGTGTGTGGCTGAGTGTGTGTACGTGTTTGTGAATGTGTGTGTCTTTGTGTTTGTGTGTATTTCTGTGTGAGTGTGTCTTTGTGTGTGTGTGTGTATGTCTGTATGTCTGTATGTGTGTGAGTGTATGTGTGTGCACTCTGTTTGAAATGCTGTGAAATTGGCTTGGAGTGCTTTAAGGTCGGACTCTCAGCCTGCGCTCTGCTAGGAGTGCTGTGAGGTTGGACTTGCGGCCTGCACTCCATGATGACTTTTGAGGTAAATTCTCAGATTTTCTTTGTTAAAATTTGACCGCTTAATCTCTGTATCTCTTTTTATATCAAAAGCAAAGTGTTATCAAGAGGCAGTGAGCAGCAGAACACAGCAAGAGACACAACAAAAAAGAACTCAATAAATCTCAACTTTAACATTTAAATTGTTGATATATTTTAAGTCATTCACATTTTTAACTTTAATAAATCCTTTTTCCACTTGCCATGCCTGCGTGCTCTTCATCACAATAGTAACCTATTGGGACGACAGATGGCACAATGGGCTAAATGTTCGGCTGGCGACCGGAAGGTGGCCGGTTCGAATCCCGCTTGGAGTGCATACTGTTGTTGTGTCCTTGGGCAAGACACTTCACCCACCTTTGCCTGTGTGTGAATGTGTGTGAATGTGTGTGAGTGATTGGTGGTGGTCGGAGGGGCCGTAGGCGCAGAATGGCAGCCACGCTTCCGTCAGTCTGCCCCAGGGCAGCTGTGGCTACAGAAGTAGCTTACCACCACTGAGTGTGACTGAGGAGTGAATGAATAATGCGATGTAAAGCGCCTTGAGTATTAGAAAGGCGCTATATAAATCCCATCCATTATTATTATTATTATTATTATTAACCTAATAGGCAGGAATGGTTGCGTTGTCGGAGAGCCACTAAGAGTGCATGGGGGGGAAGGTTGAGGGGAGATGGACTGAATGCGTGTGGGGGAGGGGAATGGCATGGAGCAGAGTGGGAGGGGGGGTGAAGGAAGGAGGGGTGACTGAGTGAACTGCCAGCACCAGCCGTGAGTGACCGGGCTGCCAGCCCACCATCCATGAGTAAGTCAAATGCCAGCCCACCAGCTGTAAGTGACTGAAGTGATGGACACAAAATGCTGGAGTAACTCAGTGGGTGAGGCTGCATCTCTGGAGAGAATGGGTTTCGGGTTGAGACCCTTCTTCAGACATGTCAAGGGAGGGGGAGGGACAAAGATACCCTCCTATTCATAAGTTGGGCGTTTCTAATCGGGCAATGGCCTGCAGACATCTGCAGTTCCTTATGTCTCCATTAGGGCAGCAGAGTGGGAGAGCTGCTGGTGTACAGTGCCGGTGACCCGGCTTTGATGCTGACTACGGGTGCTGTCTGTACGGAGTTTATTCAATCTTCCTATGACCGCGAAGGTTTCCCACAGGGGGCTCCGGTTTCCGCCCACATTCCAAAGACATGCAGGTTTGTCAGTTAATTGGCTTCTGTAAATTGTCCCCTCACGTGTAGGATAGAACTAGTGTACGGGCGATCCTTGGTTGGCGCAGACTCGGTGAGCCGAAGGGCCGGTTTCCACACTGAATCTCTGAACTGAACTGAGCTGAACTGAACTATATAAAAATAACGGAGTAAACAGCAGGCAGCATAGTTTCAAAGGGACTTTTGCTTTAACCTTATCACCATCTGTCTTCCAGCTTGCCTTCCACTGTTCCAGTATAATATCACTCGCTACATGTTACACTATAAATTGACAATCATGCTCCTGATCTGAGGTCATCAATAAATGGTTAATTAATCAAAATGAGGTCACCTTGTTTGAAACACTAATCAACAAGATTAGTGATATACAGATATCTTAGACAAAAGATGACAACTGATTGTATTACAAACGTTATGGCTTTATCAAATGATTGTACCTTTACATTAGAAACCAGACATCCTTAAAGCAGATATATTCAGTAGTATTGTTATTGGTGTAGTAAGGAATTGCAGATGCTGGTTTACAGCGAAGATAGACACAACATGCTGGAGTAATGCAGCAGGACAGGCAGCATCTCTGGAGAAAAGGAATGGGTGACATTCCTTCTCTGTTATTGGTTTGGTTTGTTAAAACATTTCCTTTGTAATGGTACAGCACGTATTTCCAGTTTTAGTCTATGTAATTCTGAGCATGTCTGGTTTCTTGGGTAAGAGAATAAAGAAAATAGCAGTCGTTCGACAAGATGTAGAAGTGAGTTTGCTTAATTAATCAGTTTAACATTCACAGTTTATAATGGTGCCAAGGTAGAGCAAAATGGAAATGGACTTGCATTTGAACATTAGAAACAAAGAACTGTAGATAATGGTTAATACACAAAATATCACATGTTGGAGTAACAGCAGGCCTGGTAACATCTCTAGAGAACATGGATAGGTGATTTGTCCTGCACAGGAAAGGGAAGGGGAAGAAAGGGAGGGCCATGCGGGAGAAAGGAGGGAGAAATAGGCAACGTTTCGGGTCGAGCCTTCTTCAGACTGATGTGGGGGTGGGGGGGGGGGGGGCAGGAAGAAGAAAGGAAGAGGCGGAAACAGTAGGCTCTGGGAGAGCTGGGAAAGGGAGGGGAAAGAAGGAGAAAGCAGGGACTACCTGAAATTGGAGAAGTTGATGTTCATACCGCTGGGGTGTAAACTGCCCAAGCGAAATATGAGGTCCGGCGCCTCCAATTTACGATGTAGAGCAGCTGATACCTAGAGCAGCGGATGCAATAGATAAGGTTGGAGGAGGTGCAGGTGAACCTCTGCCGCACCTGGAAAGACTGCTTGGGTCCTTGGATGGTCAAGGGAGGAGGTAAAGCTACAAGTGTAGCATTTCCTGCGGTTGCAAGGGAAAGTGCCAGGAGATGGGGTGGTTTGGGTGGGAAGGGACAAATTGACCAGGGAGTTACAAAGGGAGCGGTCTCTGTGGGAAGCCGAAAGGGAGGAGATGATCGAGGCATACCATGGCCCTATCACCGAACTAAACCTCCGCTACATCGTCGACTACATTGGTGCTACCTCCTGCAACCATACAGAAATCACCGACTTCATCTATTTCACCACTAACTTCCATTCGGCACTGAAATACACCTAGACCATTTCCAACATCTCCCTACCATTTCTAGACCTCACTATCTCCATCGCAGGTGAAAGACTACTGACTGACATTTGATTTGATTTTGATTTGATTTGTTTATTTGTTCCAAACAAGTAAAGACATAAATAGGAATAAATAACAACAACAAAATCGAAATAGTCAAACAATTGGACATTCCAGGCAATATTTGCAAAGCAATGAAAAGCAAAAAGCAAAATTTAAATGTCCAACACTTTTTCTTTACAAGCTCGAAAAGGAGTGAGAAGAAGATTAACTTATTTAATCTCACCCCTTCTCTCTAAACCCTTCTTCCATATTTAATAATTAATTAATTAATAATAATAATACCCCAGACAAAATTTAGAGATGCATACAGACTTATATATACATACAACTGATATACACATACAAGTAACATGTATGAAGTAACCAAAAACATAAATAAACAATAACTAAAATAATAAATAAACATTAACTCCTGTTTGTCAACCATCCCCTTCATCCCTGTACCTTGTGAAAAAAAGTTTTTTGTATGTCATTTTGAACTGGTTCATGTTTGGACGTTGCTTTAACTCCACATTCAAACTGTTCCACAATCCTACTCCACAGACCGAAATACAAAAAGTTTTTCTGGTCGTGCGGACTCTTTGTACCTTAAAATTAAATATTCTTCTTAAATTATAACCCCCCACTCGCTCATTGAATAATTTTTGTATATTACCAGGTAAGTTTTTATTTTTGGCCCTAAACATTATCTGTGCTATTTTAAATGCAACCAAATCTTCTAATTTTAATAATTTTGACTGTAAGAATAATGGATTAGTGTGACCCAGATACCTGACATTGTGAATAATACGTATTGCTCTTTTTTGCAGAATAGTTCATGAATGTAGCGAACTTTTATAGTTATTGCCCCAGACTTCTGCACAGTAATTTAAATAGGGTAAGATTAGTGAACAGTAGAGAATGCGGAGTGATTTGTGATCCAGAACCTGCTTAACTTTGTGTAATACAGAAATGCTTTTTGACAGTTTGGATTGTACATGTTTAATGTGTGATTTCCAGCTGATTCTATCATCCATTATAACCCCAAGAAATTTATTTTCATGAACTCGTTCAATTTCAACCCCATTTATCTTTATATTTGCTTGTGTATTTGTTCTGCAATTACCAAATAACATTATTTTGGTTTTGCTCAAGTTTAATGATATTTTGTTCCTGTCAAACCATGTTTTCAGTTTGCCCATTTCTTTTGTTGCTTTGTCCAGTAGTTGTTTTAAATTCTCCCCAGAACAAAAAATATTTGTGTCGTCTGCAAACAAGACCAGCCTCAAGGCATTGGACACATTACAAATGTCGTTTATATACATGATGAATAGTTTACTATAAACCCACTGATTCCCATGGCTATCTGGACTACACTTCTTCCCACCCTGCTTCATGTAAGGACTCCCTCCCCTACTCCCAATTCGTCCATCTACGCCGCATCTGCATCCAGGATGAGGTGTTCCAAACCAGGGCATCGGAAATGTCCTCATTCTTTAGGAACCTTCCACCTTACCAGCTGTCACATACAACAAATAATCCTCCGATATTTGCGCCACCTCCAACGGGATCTCACCACTGTCCACATCTTCCCATCTCCTCCCCTTTCGGCTTTCTGCAGAGACGGCTCCCACCGTAGCTCCCTGATCAATTTGTCCCTTCCCACCCGAACTACCCCCTCTCCTGGCACTTTCCCTTGCAACCGCAGGAAATGCTACACTTTTCGCTTTACCTCCCTCCTTGACTCCATCCAAGGACCCAAGCAGTCTTTCCAGGTGCAGCAGAGGTTCACCTGCACCTCCTCGAACCTCATCTATTGCATCCGCTGCTCTAGGTGTCAGCTGCTCTACATCGGTGAGACCAAGCGTAGGCTTGGCGATCGCTTCGCCGAACACCTCCGCTCGGTTCACAATAACCAACCTGATCTCCCGGTAGCTCAGCACTTCAACTCCCCCTCCCATTCCGAATCCGATCTTTCTGTCCTGGGCCTCCTCCATGGCCAGAGTGAGGCCCACCGTAAATTGGAGGAGCAGCACCTCATATTTTGCTTGGGCAGTTTGTACCCCAACGGTATGAACATTAACTTCTCTAATTTCAGGTTGTCCCTGCATTCTCCTTCTTTTCCCTCCCCTTCCCAGCTCTCCCACAGCCCACTCTCTCCGCCTCTTCCTTTCTTCTTCCCGCCCCCCTCCACCTCCACATAAGTCTGAATAAAAGGTCTTGACCCGAAACGTCGCCTATTCCTTCGCTCCATAGATGTTGCCTCACCCGCTGAGTTTCTCCAGCATTTTTGTCTACCTTTGATTTTCCAGCATCTGCAGTTCCTTCTTAAACATGGGAACTGAAACTGCTCACTTTACTCCAAATGTGGTCTGACCAGTGTCTCATAAATCCTCAGCATTACATCCAAATTTTTATATTCTAGTCCTCTCAAAATAAATGCTAACAGTGCATTTGCCTTCTTTACTACCGATTCGATACCATGCCTTGTCAATGCTTGAATTGAAATGTTGCCTTGGTCCAATATATTAAATTCAGTATTTATTGCTCTCATAGTAATGCCAGCTATTAGATACATACAGTTATGTAGCAGAATCATGGCCTTCAGCTAATTTAATCCATGACAACCAAGGTGTCTACTTCTGCTACCTCCATTTGCCTGAATCTGGCACATATTGCTCTATACCATTCCTATCTTTGTACTTGTCCAAATGTTTTATTATATATTGTAGTTGTACCCATCTCTATCACCTTGTCTGGCAGCTCATTCAATATACCCATCATTCTTTGTGTAAAAAAAACTTTCCCATCAGTTTCCTAGGAAATGTTCCTCCTTGCACTATGCCCTCTCCTACTCTCCTACCTTGGGATAAGACTCTCCTACCTTGGGATAAACACAGCAACAATCCACCCCGTGAATGCCCTGCAAGATTTTATATACCTCTATAAGGTTAATCTTTAACCTACAAGCCCTCCAGTCCTGGCAACATTCTTGCGATTCTTTTCTGCACCCACTATAGCTTAATCACATCCTTCCTATAGTATGATGGTCAGAACTTCACACGAGTGCGGACTCAACAATGTCTTGTACAATCGTATCATGACATCTGAACTCTGGACTCAATGCCCTGAATGAGGAAGGCATGCATGTCATATATCTTCTTCACCACCCTGTTGACCTGTCCACCACTTGAGGGAACTATGTACTCAAGTCCCACTGTTCTACAACACTCCCAGTGCCTTGGCATTCTGTGTGTAGGTCCTACCCTGGTTCAACTTCCCTCGCATTCACAGACTATAGGTTTCCTTCACTTCTGACAACAAAGAGGTGAGCGGTATGTGACATCTCCCACACTATCTATTTCTATCTCCAAAGCACTGGAGATCATTTCTCAAAATGGCGGGACAGTGGCGAGCAGGTGAAACTGCTGCCTCATCGCACTAAAGGTCCGGGTTTGATTCTAACCTCGGCTGCTGCCTGTGCTGAGTTTGTATGTTCACCCTGTAACCTCATTGGTTTCGTTTGGGTGCTCCAGCTTCCTCACACATCCAAAAGACTTTGCGGTGGCGATGAGGCCTCGGTGGTGATGGGGCCTCCACGGCGACAGTGATGGTGAAGCCTCGGCGGCAATGGTGGCGCTTCACAGCAATGGGGCTTTGGAGGTGCTGAATCCTCACGGTGGTGGTGAAGCCTCACGGGTCGACCCGCAGCCGGCGGTCGATGAGAGCGTATGGGGACCGCTGTGAGAGGGGGAGGACCCAGCGTGGGTGGACCGTTGTGAGGGAGGGGGAAGAACAATGGACTATGGGGACCCGGCTTGGGGGAACCACTGTGGGTGGGTGGGGGAGGGGGAGAACAAAGGTGGTGTGGGTGTTATTTGTAACTTTTTTGTATTTTTATTAGAAGCAGTGTACAGCATATGACAAACATTTTGTGTACAACTTCTATTTTAAATTTTACAAGAAAAAGGTAGATTAAGAAAGAGAGAGAGCGAGAGAAGAAAAGAGTGAAGGAAGTAGTGGTGTAAACCCCGAGAGTACCCAATGGGCAGTCCAGGGGTGAACAAGTGATAGCCTGTAAAAAAATAAAGACAAAAACCCATAAAATTGTAAAAAAAAGAAAACAAACAAAGAAAGAAGAAAAAGAAAACAAAAGAGAAAAAAGGGGCCCTTGTGTAGGGATATCCCTACTTCATATCTTACCAGATATCATCACCCAGTTAGTGAATCGGTTTATTTCCAGAGTTGTGTTGCACCATACTATACTTGTAATAAATCAATAAATCAATAAATCATATCTTTAAAAATTGCTCTGATTTTCCTGCTAAGACGAGTCTCATATCTTCTAGATGTAGCGTCTCAGACATGCTTGTGATCCACATTTTAAGCGTTGGGGTGGATGCATTTTTTCAAAATTTGAGTATAGGTTTTTTTCCCATTATCAGGCCGTAGTTGAGGAAACGTCTTTGAAATATTGATAGCTCAGAGCAGGCATCTGTTGTTCCAAAAATAATCAATTCTCTATGTGGGTCCAGTTTTGTTTTTAATAATTTTGTGAAGATTTCAAAGATTTATTTCCAAAATTTATGGAGTTTTATGCAGGAGACGAAGGAGTGAGCTATAGTTACTTCTTGAGCTAAACATTTGTCACAGATGGGGGATACATTTGGGAAAATTTTATTCAGTTTAGTTTTCGAGTAATATAGTCCATGTAATATTTTAAATTTGATTAGGATATGTCTTACATTATCTTACATTATCTTACAGCTGGTAGGCGCCACGGGCGGGGGCATCTACGAAATCAAAAGCGTGATGCCCTTCGACAGCGGCATCTACCGCTGCTGGGTGCATGGGCGTAAAGTCGCCTCCTTCCACCTCGAGACGCCCGAGCAGCCAGTGGTACACTGCCGCGTCAACCGGCGACGGCTCAAAGGCATAACAGTCATCGTCGGCACGATCGCCATGGTCTTCATGATCAGCGCCGTGGTTGAGATACTGCAAGCCTAGTTGTTCGCGATCTTTCAGTTCAACTGCCTCCTCCAGAACATAAAGACTACAAGACATAGGGGCAGAATTAGGCCCATCTCCACCATTCTATCATGGCTGATTCATTTTTCCCTCTCAACCGAATTCTTCTGCCATCTCCCCGTAATCCTTTTTTATCATTAATAATTACTTATCCATCTCCCAAGGACTTGGCCTCTCATGCCCTAGGCCATGGATGACGCAGCTGGGCTACAGCAGCAGGGGCAAATGTGCAACTGGGCTGCGTTGGCTGCAGTGGAGCTGCAGTGTGAAGCGCAGAATAACATTGGTGCAAGTGGGCTGCTTTAGGGAAATCAATATGCTGCATGGTAGAGTGCCGACTGCATTGCTGCTGTGCCAGTGACCATGCTGCATTGGAGCACATTGGGAGCAATGCCACCACCTTCAACGGTCACTGCCCGCTGAGCTGCTCTAGGGGCAGAGCTGCACTGGACACAGCCCTGAGCGGCATGCATGTAAGCTTGCTGCAGTGAAGGGACAGAGGCAGCACAATGGAACAGGTTGCAACAGCTGAATGGGAAAGACATTGGTGTGTAAGCAGACAGCTACAGCGCTGCATTTGGTGACTGCTCTGCTCGTGAACCTGGCTGCATTAAGCGTACTGATACTGTGGAGACAATCTGTATTGCAGACACTGTCACTGAACTGCACCAGCGAGACTGGGACATACTTGCATTGGAAGAATGGCACCCAAGGTGTGTTAAAGGGAACTCTGAAAGAACTGCAGTGGCTGCAGTCAACTGGCCACTTCAATTTCTCCCCTCCTGCCTGCCTCCATTAACATTCCTTCATCTGGCTTCACAATTTGCAACTCTTTAATCCTCTTCAGTCCCACTCCAGCGTTTAGCAGCTAACATATTTTTCTTAAATAAACCAAAACTCGTTCCTTACGTTTCTTCGGATCCAAATGATTGCTAAATCCCCCTGTCATTAATCACACTATTTAACCTGACTTTGATGTGAACGGAAGAATAGAATCTGTGGGTTTCTAAGCAACAGGAGGCATGACCGACTGAAAATTGTTGCCAATCTGGATGTTCTCTTTAAGGTATTGCAATCTGCAGAAAAATAATCACACTAACAGCACCCCTCCTACAGATATTTTAACTAGATTTACCTATTGCTGTTCCAATGAATACATTCCATTTTACTTTGAAAAGTTTGTTTCCTTGCAATATTTCTTTAATCTATGATTATTGATTTGGTCGTTGCGAATAATGTATCTTCGACGAATCTTAAGGTTCATTATTTTCTCCCGGATTTATATTCATGTACTGTAGAATCAGTTCATTTTTCTCAGGTTGGTAATGAGCATTGAGAGGTAGTAAATATAATTCCACCATCACCCTTATATGTCCATATCTCTTGTTTCCTTTTCCCTTGACTAGTCTGAAGATGGGTCTCAACCCAAAACGGCACCCATTCCTTCTCTCCATATATACTGCCTCTCCTGCTGAGTTACGAAAGCTTTTTGTGTCTACCCTTACATAAAATGTGCTCATTCTTTGTGCCTAGATAGTGACTCTTTTATTTCTGAAGCACCGAGGCTTCTAATTTGATCGATGGATGGGGATTGCATAATTATGGAATGAAATTTCACCCATTCCCTCTCTCCAGAGATGCTGCCTGTCCCGCTGAGTTAGCCTAGAATTTTGTGACTATCTTTGGTGAAAAGCAGCATTTGCAATTCCTTCCTTATACATATGGAGGTTTTGGGCTGGGTTTGGCCACGTTCGAATCATTTGGCGGATTCTGGGTGCAGGAGGTTTGGAACTGCATTCCAATGGATCCATGAGTGGACCATGCATAGGCTGAATGACACAAGAGGGCAACCAGCGAAAGCAAATGCCTAACAAATCATAGGGAGGCCAGTGGTGGCCAAACTGAACTAGGGTGTGGATTATGGAGGAGTATTATTATTCGTTTTTTTCAGGGTGGCACAGTGGCGCAGCAGTAGAGATGCTGCATCACAGCATCAGAGACTCAGGATCAATCCTGACTACAGGTGCTGTCTGCACGGAGTTTGTACATTCTCCCTGTGACCACGTGGGATTTCTCCGGGCACTCCGGTTTCCTCCCACATTCCAAAGATGTACAGGTTTGTAGGGTTAATTGGCTTCTGTAAATTGCCCCAAATCTGTAAGATAGAAATAGTGTATGTGGAACGCTAGTTACTTGCTACACCTTCACAGCCTCATTCATGTAAAAGCACAAATAAATATATAATAATCCATAACGCAATCAATTAATTGTAATAAATTTATAGTTGGGTTTCATGGTGGTGCAGCAGTTGTGTTGCTGCCTTATTGCGCCAGAGACCTGGGTTTGATAAATTGTCCCTAGTGTGTAGGATAGTGCTAGTGTATGGGATCGCTGGTCGGCGGGGACTTGGTGGGCCGCAGGACCTGCTTCCGCACTGTGTCTCTAAACTAAACTAAATTAAATCCAGTCAATACTGAATGAACTCCAGAAAAACATTGGGTTGAATCTCATACTTATTATATTTGCTTACTACACAGAAGATGGTTATTCGGTCAAATGAGTCTACACATTCAAGACACATCAATAGTAAGATTAAATGAGAATTTACCAGTTTGAAGTTTGATCTTTATTTTATGAGGAGTTATGTCGAGGGATTACGTGAAGACCCTGCCAGCACGCATGAGCGACATTCTTCAAAGCAGCGGTGTGAAATCACAGACAACGGTAGATGAAACAAACATAGTAAGATAAGAAGAACTAGAATACCAGTTGACCTTTATGATAGAGCGTGGGCGTGGAGGGCATGTAATCCCTCGACATTACTCCTCATGAAATAAAGATCAAACTTCAAACTGGTAAGTTCTCGTTTAATCTTACTATTTTACTTCAGAGTCACGTGAGTGACTACGTGAAGATTTTAAAGATATGTGATTTCATGCCGTGGAACGAGTCGATGCTTCACTCACTGCCATAGTTGACCAAAGGAGGAAGTATGTTATCGTATTCAGACATGAATAATGACAATAGTAACCTCCTTCACCCGGGAGGAACTATGAACAGAACTTAACATAGAGTTCGTAAATACCGCCGATCTGGTAATGGGTTAGTACTAAATGTGTGGAAAATTGCTAGACTGACCATCCTGCAACCGCTAGGATGTGGTCCCGCTAACTTCCATAACCCTGCTGCTGAGGTTGTTGCAGCCTCGGTGGAATGACTTGAAATGTCAGTATTTACTCCTGTATAAGCCAGACCCATAACCACCTGGAGATGGTCTGTAGTGATACCTTCTTTTGAGGCTAGATGTAACTAACAATATTGCTAGTTCAGAGTCTCTAGGCTCTAGTGATCTAACATTCTGGTGTAGATGTGTGACCATACACAATCGAAGGTTCATGGGATATGTGAACATCTAGTTTGAGACCTGGTGCCCCTGGTCTATTCTGCTTGACTAAGTCATAACATAAGTGTTATTCAGCCTGCAGATATAATCATCCTGTCCAGTCAACGTTTATGCAATGACTGGACCCGTTGTGCTGCATGCAGCGCTATGAGCATAACCACTTATAAGTGAGTTAGACCAAGGACAGGGATGTAGCTGGAGCCCTTCAGCAAAGCGACGTAGCACAACGTTAATACCCCATATCTCTGCGTCCTTAGGCCTGGGAGTTTTCGAGTTGCAGATATCCTTCATAATCTAGAACTCAGAGGGTGAGACCCGACAGAATGGATTCTTCTCCTCCCAGCCAGTATGATGAAAAGCACTTTAGGCATAGTAGATGGCACTTTAATCATAATGATTGTCAAGCCCTCATATGAGCCTGAACTACAAGACGTCAGTCTCTCCGTGTCAAATTATATAATATAATCATAAAACAAATACCTCCCATCTCCTGATGAGGAAATATTGTTATTTTTTGGTGCTATCCCTGCGATCTGCAGCGAGCATGTTCATACTTGGTTTAACAATCCAAGCCGCAGGAACGGTCTTCTCAGTCTCTGTAAGTCAATGAATTGATTATATCATGCTGAGGATGGTTTCCCGCGACACAGCTAAACCAGCACTTTTGTGTCTAGAAATAACCATATAAGGTTCTATCATTCCCCACATCAGTGGGAACCATGGCTGGCTAAGCCCGGCAGGCACTATGAAAATGCCTGAGGCGGGAAATTGCTGTATTTTGCAAACCCGTCTGATGAGGCAGAAATGGAGGAAGATATAAAAGAACATTCCTCCTTAGTGTAGCTAGAATGTAATCATTGCTACTGATATACCTCATTTTTTTCCTCCTCTTTTTCACTGGTGATTGGCCTGGATGCAGCCATCTTGGTCTTTAATGTTCACAATGAATTTTAATACTTTGTGATCCAACACCCATATTGTGTACCCTAATGAGGTTTGGGTAAACTATCACCAGATATTTTGACTTGTTTTCACCCATGTGAATAACATTTACCACCACCAAAGTGTATCAACTTGGACTGGAACATGCAGATTAGGCATATTCGCATAACCTTAATCCACAGAATGCACCCAGTGTCTATAGGTAATTGATACCATATAACTGAAGAATTGGCAACTCTCCCATCCACCTCTGTAACTAGATGGCATGAGCAATTTCCCATCCTGAGCAAAAGCATCAGTTTGTAATTTAACTGAAGATTTACTGATTTAGTGGAAAGATGCTGAATACTGTTCGTCCACCATGTTAATTATGATAGTTTCAGCTGGGAATAGCATAGAGTTGGTAACAATGACCACATGGTACTTGAGTGCTTACTTATTTTGCATGCTGTATAGTACTGATTGTGCAAAGGCCCAAATAGCATAGCTGTATGCCAATATAAATAGCCAATTACACTTGATGAACAGAAGGCTGTTTGATAAGGTTTGTTACGGGCTTCAATTAATTCCAATCCCTTCCTCAGGGCGGAGTCCCAGATGATTAATAGAGTTAAAGGTAAATCCCAATAATCGATAATTTCAGTTGGTATCAACTTAAATTTATCTGGACAGATGAGAACCCAATTTCTCAAATAGATTTTGTGGCTGATACTGCTAAATTAGCAAAATACAGCATTTAACTCTCATCCAGATAGTTCTTAACAATATTTTTTAGCTCTGAGCAGCCGAAGCACTAATTTGGTAAATAACCTGGGAGCTGAAGTTAGCCTATTTTGCAATGTTTTTAACTGTATCATTGCCCCATCCAGTTAAATTTCAGATATTTCCGGTGCCCTGTGAATTAAAGCTGACCCTATGGGAATTAATAGTCACGAAGTTTCAATGTCTATACTGCACATGCGAGTTGAACTTGTTGATAATGAACAGGCCTCATCTGTCATAATAGCGAGCCTGCCTAAAGAGGCAACTCCAGCCATATTCCGAGACTGTCTCGCTTGTACTGTGCAGTATAAACTATCTCATCCAACCTTTTTGTAAATGGTCCACAACTCCACGTTTCGGAAAGAACCAGACCCACCTTCCGTCATGGTTATCGGTAGATTTATGGTAAGCCCAAAAGGCCCCCGATGCGGTTTGATTTCCGTCCTTGATTGGAGCGTAGGGCTGCTGGTGTATGTGAACCCCATATCTTTCCAGGTGCATGGTATCTCCCAGCCGGCACCTGTTCCTCGGACATGCTTCCGAGTTCAGAGTCAGTTGGCAACTGACCCCTCGTACCCACCTTCACAGAAGGGAGTTTTGAAGGCAGCCCTGAAAAGTGTGCTGCCACAGGCTCTCGAGGAGACCTGCGCTGATATGGCCCTCCCTGGCCAATCAGGATGGGTAAAACGTCCGACGACGAACCCATGTCGGAGGGACCCTCCTAGCCTGACTTCAGTCTAGTCCTTTTATAAGACTCCTGTTTTAGCTCTTACCCTCCTCGGGCAGTCGGAGTCTGAATTCGCCGCCGGCTACCCGCTCTACCGTCTGGGGACCTTGCATCCTTAAGCATTAACATTGAATTCTCCCAATTTTGCTAGCCCTTGCTGTCTCCTCCCCTTCCTTAACCCTCTAGCTGTCTCCTCCCACCCTCCCATCCGCCCGCCCTCGGGCTCCTCCCCCTCCTCCCCTTTTCCTTCTTTCTCCCACCCCCCATCAGTCTGAAGAACGGTTTCGGCCCGAAACGTCGCCTATTTCCTTCGCTCCATAGATGCTGCTGCACCCGCTGAGTTTCCCCAGCAATTTTGTGTACCTACGGTTCTACCCATGTTCTTCCCACGATCCCTGTAGCTGAGGTTATCCGCAGTCTTCCCATGGTCCCTGAAGCTGGGTTATCCGTGGTTTTCCCACGGTCCCCGAGGCTCTCCAAAGTCGGGTTACCTGTGGTCTTCCCGTGGTCTCCGAAGTCGGGTACCCGCGGTCTTCCCGCGGTCTCGGAGAAGGGGTTACCTGCGGTCTTCCCGCGGTCTCGGAAGGCAGGTTACCTGAGGTCTTCTGAGGTTCCGTGGTCCCCGCAGCCAGGCTTCTCCCCGTGGTTGGCTTTCCTCCACGGTCCTTGTAGCAGGGACCCGAAATGCTGGAGAAACTCAGCGGGTGCAGCAGCTTCTTGTGGTCGGGACCTTGCGGTGTCGGGAGCCGGGATTTCACCTTTGAATGCTCCCTTGGGTTTGGGCTTCCCCCGAACCGGCGTGGCTTAGTAAACGGGGTTTCCCTCGCGGTCCCTGATAAAGGGCTTCCCCGCGATTCTGTGGTCGGCTTCGGGTATCCCCGCAATTCGCAGCTGGAATTCCCCCCGCCCCCTCCCGGCGGTCCCTGTAGAAGGGAGCCGGGTGGCGCCTGGGTTCCGACCCCGGACCTCCAGCAGGAGCTCTGAACGCTTCCTGTAGTAAAAAAGAGACCTGAAAAAGTTAAAAACTTACCTTCAGGTCCGATCTGTTGGAAGCAGGGCTCCAACAGCCTGTCGTTTGCGCAATGCGAGAGACGATATGACGCGCATGCGTACTGGCGGGGTCTTCACGTAGTCACTCATGTGACTCCGAAGTAAAATTATATTATATGGAAATAATATAACAAATATAATTGTGATTGTGTCTTTTCAATGAGACTGTTGCAGAGGTTTGGCTCCTGAACCAGCCTAATTAATAATAATAATAATAATACATTATATTTATTGGGCGCCTTTCAGACATCTCAAGGACACCTTACATAGATTAACAGAAATATAAACATATAATCAGAGTAAAATAAATAATAAAGACATCAAAGAGACACAAATTAAAAACAGAATTCAGTCCAAAAACAGATGGTTAAACATAATTAATGGTTGAGGGCAGTTCTTGTGGGTTCCTCTCTTTACTGAACCCCACTGACTGCTACTGTGCAGAGTGGGGATCACGGCCATAGTGGGATTGGGGCAGTGCCAGGCTGGGGGACAGACCTGCAAGTCATCTTCCAGTCACTTTAATAGGAAACATAGAAAATAGGTGCAGGTGTAGGCCATTCGGCCCTTCGAGCCTGGACCGCCGTTCAATATGATCATGGCTGATCATCCAACTCATCCTGTACCTGCCTTATCTCCATACCCCCTGATCTCTTTAGCCACAAGGGCCACATCTAACTCCCTCTTAAATATAGCCAATGAACTGGCCTCAACTACCTTCTGTGGCAGAGAATTCCAGAGATTCACCACTCTCTGTGTGAAAAATGTTTTCCTCATCTCGGTCCTAAAAGATTTCCCCCTTATCCCTTAAACTGTGACCTCTTGTTCTGGACTTCCCCAACATCGGGAACAATCTGTTCAAGAAGGAACTGCAGATGCTGGAAGATCGAAGGTACACAAAATTGCTGGAGAAACTCAGCGGGTGCAGCATCTATGGAGCGAAGGAAATAGGCGACATTTCGGGCCGAAACCCTCTCATCAGTCTGAAGAAGGATTTCGGCCCGAAATGTCGCCTATTTCCTTCGCTCCATAGATGCTGCTGCACCCGCTGAGTTTCTCCAGCAATTTTGTGTACCATCGGGAACAATCTTCCTGCATCTAGCCTGTCCAACCCCTTAAGCATTTTGTAAGTTTCTATAAGATCCCCCCTCAATCTTTTAAATTCTAGCGAGTACAAGCCGAGTCTATCCAGTCTTTCTTCATATGAAAGTCCTGACATCCCAGGAATCAGTCTGGTGAACCTTCTCTGTACACCCTCTATGGCAAGAATGTCTTTCCTCAGATTAGGAGACCAAAACTGTACGCAATACTCCAATTGTGGTCCCACCAAGACCCTGTACAACTGCAGTAGAACCCCCCTGCTCCTATATTCAAATCCTTTTGCTATGAATGCTAACATACCATTCACTTTCTTCACTGACTGCTTCACCTGCATGCCTACTTTCAATGACTGGTGTACCATGACACCCAGGTCTCGTTACATCTCCACTTTTCCTAATCGGCCACCATTCAGATAATAATCTACTTTCCTGATTTTGCCACCAAAGTGGATAACTTCACATTTATCCACATTATACTGCATTTGCCATGCATTTGCCCACTCACCCAGCCTATCCAAGTCACCTTGCAGCCTCCTAGCATCATCCTCACAGCTAACACTGCCCCCCCAGCTTCGTGTCATCCGCAAACTTGGAGATGTTGCATTCAATTCCCTCGTCCAAATCATTAATATATATTGTAAATAGCTGGGGTCCCAGCACTGAGCCTTGCGGTGCCTGCCATTGTGAAAAGGACCTGTTTACTCCTACTCTTTGCTTCCTGTCTGCCAGCCAGTTCTCTATCCACATCAATACTGAACCCCCAATACCATGTGGTTTAAGTTTGTATACTAATCTCTTATGTGGGACCTTGTCGATGGCCTTCTGAAAGTCCAGATATAACACATCCACTGGTTCTTCCTTATCCACTCTACTAGTTACATCCTCGAAAAATTCTATAAGATTTGTCAGACATGATTTACCTTTCATAAATCCATGCTGACTTTGTCCAATGATTTCACCACTTTCCAAATGTGCTGCTGTCCCATCTTTAATAACTGATTCTAGCAGTTTCCCAACTACCGACGTTAGACTAACTGGTCTTGAATTCCCCGTTTTTTCTCTCCCTCCCTTTTTAAAAAGTGGAGTTACATTAGCTACCTTCCAATCTCTCTGCCCCTCTCCGCCTGGCCCCTGCTTCCCCCGGCCCCGTGTGTGGACGCTGCTGACCCACATCCCCTGACAGTGCGGCCCACAGGGGGAGATGGGGTGGAGGGCAGCCGTGGCCGGACAGCGCTGACCCTGGAGGGGAGAGTGGGGGCTGTACCGAGGGATCCGCTCCTTCGGCCGCTTGCACCTTGGTGCTCGGGTTCAGAGCAAAGATACTGATACCTTCCCGCTTTCAATGACAGCACCCACAAATATTTATAGTGCAAAAAAAGTCAATTTCGGTGGTTTTTAACAGGTAAGAAGGTTCTGTGTGTTAACAGTGTTTACCGATGGCAGCCATGTTCTCCACATGGATTGAACTACTCCGTGCGTCACACCCTTTGACCCGATGACCTTATGTCCAACCCCCTTATATTTCCCTCTCTCTGTTCCACCCATGTATCTCCCTCTAGTTTTTTGTGTTCAGACAGATGGTGCCTGACCCACTGAGTACCTCCAGCACTGTTTAGACCTAGTTATATTCCCTGGTTAAATTACTGCTAAAGTTAGAGTTTAATATTCATGGCCTTTATTTTAAGCCAATTACAATTTATTAATCCAGCCCATTCCAGCAGTCCCTAGTTTGGAGAGATAGCATGGAAATGGGCCCTTTGGCCCACCGGGTCCATGCTGACCAGCAATCACCCATTCCCTAACTACACTAGGGACAATTTACAGAAGCCGACTCACTTACAAACCTACACATCTTTGGTATGTGGGAGGAAAGCCCTGAGAAAATCTCTGTGGTCGCAGAGAGAGCACACAAACTGTGCAGACAGCACCAGGGATCAGGATCCAACCCAGATCTCTGCTACTGTAAGACAGTAACTCTACTACTGTGCCTCCCATATTTTAGTTGGTCTTAATGTATTTCTTTTAGTACAATGTGAAGAAGGGTCATGACCCGAAACGTAACCTTATCCATGTTCTCCAGAGATGCTGCCTGACCCGCAGAGTTACTCCAGCACTGTCTATTTTTTGTAAACCAGCATCTGAAGTTCCTTGTACACAAAAATGCTTGAGAAACTCAGCGGGTGCAGCAGCATTTATGGAGCGAAGGAAATAGGCAACGTTTCGGGCCGATACCCTTCGTCAGAATGATGGGGGGTGGGGGGGGGGAAGAAAGGAAAAAGGAGGAGGAGGAGCACGTGGACTGAGGGAGAGCTGGGAAGGGGAGGAGACAGCAAGGGCTAACAGAATTGTGAGAATTCAACGTTCATGCCACCAGGATGCAGACTCCCCAAGCGGAATATGAGGTGCTGTTCCTCCAATTTCCAGTGGTGCTCACTCTGGCCATGGAGGAGGCCCAGGACATAGAGGTAGGATACGGAATGGGAGGGGGAGTTGAAGTGCTGAGCCACCGGGAGGTCGGGTTGGTTAAAGCGGACCGAGCGGAGGTGTTCGGCGAAACGATCTCACCGTGGTCTCCTCCATGTGGTCTCACCGATGTAGATCAGCGTTACATCTAGAGCATCTAGAGCATCGGATGCAATAGATGAGGTTGGAGGAGATGCAGGTAAACCTCTGTCGCACCTGGAACGACTGCTTGGGTCCTTGAATGCGGTCGAGGGGGGAGGTAAAGCGACAAGTGTAGCATCTCTTGCGGTTGCAAGGGAAAGTGCCCGGGGAGGGGATGGTGCAGGAGGGAAGGGAAGAATTGACAAGGGGGTTACGGAGGGAGCGGTCTTTGCGGAAGGCAGACAGGGGGGGAGATGGGAAACATAGAAACATAGAAATTAGGTGCAGGAGTAGGCCATTCGGCCCTTCGAGCCTGCACCGCCATTCAATATGATCATGGCTGATCATCCAACTCAATATCCCGTACCTGCCTTCTCTCCATACCCTCTGATCCCCTTAGCCACAAGGGCCACATCTAACTCCCTCTTAAATATAGCCAATGAACTGGCCTCAACTACCTTCTGTGGCAGAGAATTCCAGAGATTCACCACTCTCTGTGTGAAAAATGTTTTCCTCATCTCGGTCCTAAAAGATTTCCCCCTTATTCCTTAAACTGTGACCTCTTGTTCTGGACTTCCCCAACATCGGGAACAATCTGTTCAAGAAGGAACTGCAGATGCTGGAAGATTGAAGGTACACAAAATTGCTGGAGAAACTCAGCGGGTGCAGCAGCATCTATGGAGCGAAGGAAATAGGCGACATTTCGGGCCGAAACCCTCTCATCAGTCTGAAGAAGGGTTTCGGCCCGAAACGTCGAAACGAAGCATCTGCAGTTCCTTCTTGAACAGATTGTTCCCGATGTTGGGGAAGTCCAGAACGAGAGGTCGTTATTTCCCCTCTCAATCTCCTAAATTCTAGAGAATATATACCAAGTCTATCCAGTCTTTCTTCATAAGACAGTCCTGACATCCCAGGAATCAGTCTGGTGAACCTTCTCTGCACTCCCTCTATGGCAATAATGTCCTTCCTCAGATTTGGAGACCAAAACTGTACGCAATACTCCAGGTGTGGTCTCACCAAGACCCTGTACAACTGCAGTAGAACCTCCCTGCTCCTATACTCAAATCCTTTTGCTATGAAAGCTAACATACCATTCGCTTTCTTCACTGCCTGCTGCACCTGCATGCTCACTTTCAATGACTGGTGTACCATGACACCCAGGTCTCGCTGCATCTCCCCTTTTCCTAATCGGCCACCATTTAGATAATAGTCTGCTTTCCTGTTTTTGCCACCAAAATGGATAACCTCACATTTATAATGGATAACCTCACATTATGTGGCGAAGATGTGGCGAGTGGTGGGGTCACCTTGGAGGTGGCGAAACTGACGGATGTAGGGTATGTGACAGTTAGTGGGGTGAAAGGTGAGGACCGGGGGACTCTGCCCTTGTTGCGAGTGGAGGGATAAGGAGAGAGAGCAGTGTTACGGGGTATGGAAGAGACCCTGGTGCGAGCCTCATCTAGAGTAGGGGAGAGGAACCTCCGTTCCCAGAAGAATGAGGACATTTCCGATGCCCTGGTGTGGAACGCCTCATCCTGGGAGCAGATGCGGCGTAGATGGAGGAATTGGGAGTAGGGGATGGAGTCCTTACAGGAAGCAGGATGGGAAGAAGAGTAGTCTAGATAGCCATGGGAGTCAGTGGGTTTGTAGTGGATACACAAAAATGCTGGAGAAACTTTTGATTTTCATCCCAAATCTTCCCTGGTTTCAGGGCTTTTACCAACATTGGCATCTTGGCAATGGGTGCATTATGGTGAAAGAAAAAGGGTCACAGAACAATAAAGAACCATTTTGCAGTAAAGAGAACAATTGTACGGTGGAGTCTGTACTCACGTACTGCATAAATACGTGGTACTCCACCTGCAACTGCTCGGACAGGAAGGCTCTGCAGAGGGTAGTGAGGGGAGCAGAGAGGATCATTGGCGTCTCCCTACCCTCGGTACAAGAACTGTTCCAGAGCCGCTGTCTGAAAAAAACTCAGAGAATTGCTAAGGACAAACTGCACCCCCTCCACATACACCTGGATCTCCTGCCATCAGGCAAGAGATATCGAAGCATCAAAGCCCGGACCACAAGACTGCTAAACAGTTTCCTACCACAGGCTGTGAGGCTGCTAAACAGTCACTCTGTACTCACAGTCACTTGATTCTGCGGCTGGCACGGACACTTTAATAACTGGCACTGGCCACTCAAATCAGCTGCCCCGGACATTTTTATGATTGGGTTATTGTATTTTAACATTGTGTTTTACCTGCTTTTAACTATTTATTTATACTGTTCCATCAGGGACTGGATTGTTTTTAGTGTTATTATGGGTGAAATGTTTTAAATTTCATGTGCGATGCTCCGCTATTCCCTGGGAAACGTCTTTTCATTTTGCACTGTACACTGTTGCTTGCAAGATGACAATAAAGGTTGATTGGTTGATTGATTGATTGATATATCTAATTTGTAGGCAGCACTCCCAATGTGCAGTGAATTTGTATAGCAGCTCGCTCCGATTTGTGGTCAACACTCCCACCTTGTGGTGATCTGCTGCACTGCAGGCCTGTCCAATTTGTGATCAATACTACCATTGGTGGTCTGCTGCCCTGCAGGCCCAATATGTGGACGAATCTTCTCACCCAGGGCTGTCCGTCCCACTGAGTTACTCCAGCACTTTGTCTATTTGTAGAGAAGGACGTTGGAACATTTCAAACATTAAAATGGTATGTTAATTTTATTTGTCAGCATAACTTCAAGTCTACCTGGATTTGGTCTTTATGGATGTCATAGGAAGGTAAGGCACCTATTTCTAACCCTCTTCAGTTTAATGGGATAAATGTGTTAAATTAATGATGGCTTTTCCAAATTTTTTGGAGAAAGTTCTTGCATGTAGGGTGGTGGAATCTTGAGCAAAAGAAGTACTCAGAGAGTCAGGCATCTGTGGAGGAAATGGGCAGATGTATTGGATTAGAAGCTTTCAGATTGGAGTAGGGGGAGAAAGCTGGGTGAGGGGGTGAGGTAGCGAAAAGCCTGGCAAATTAAGTGTGGATACAGGTGAGGGGATGTGGTGATTGGTAGATGGGTGGAATAAGTGACAAAGGCTAGAGGTGACAAGCAGAGAAAATGTGTCAGAAGGAGCGGTGTGAAATGTTAAGCCAGCGGGATGTGTAAGTATAATGAGACAGGAAAGTATGGGACTCTGATGTGAAATGAGCCTAGTGGGGGAGCCCCCTCTTTCCCTGCAGCCCCACCCTGGTGAGCACACTTCCCCAGCACCTCAATAACTTTGCTCCTTTCCTCTCTGTACGCTCATCTGTCCTTCGAGCGAGCGGTGCTGGCTCAAAGGGCCAAATGGCCTACTCCTGCACCTATTGTCTATTGTCTATATCTTCCATCCCCATGACCATATTTCCATCTTTCCCTTCCATCCATATCCCTTCCTCTGGCTTTGTATTCCAATGCTCTTCTGCTGATCTGACAATATTTGTCTCTTTTCATTGTCACTTACTCCACCTATCTGCCAATCACCCTTCCTCTGTATCCACCCATCACTTGCCAGACTTTATCCTGATCCCACCTCTTCCATGTTGCCACACCCACTTTATCTGTGTGAAGGGACCGGACCTGTAATGACCTCTGTCCATTTATGTAGATGGTACCTGACTTGCTGAGTGCTTTGTTTTTAGACTTGGCCATTGGGGACTGTCTCCCACCTGGTATTCTCCGGGTTAATCTTTCCCAAAGATTTATCCCCATGAAATGGGTTCTTACCTTCGTACCATCTTCTTAAAGACCAAAGCCAGAGAGACATTGTTAAACAGAAAAGTAAAATACGCCACTGCGCATAAACATCATGGAGCTGGCGGCCTTGCTCGAGACTGACTTTGAGCCCCACCACGTTGACTTGCCATTGGAGCTGCGTTTGCTTGCTGGGGTTCGGCGATCCTACCGTGGCTGGTGTTGGGGTTTAGCGTTTTGCTTTGGGGTTTAGCGGCTGGCGTTCGGGCTCAGGGGCTGGCGTTAGGGTTCAGCGGCTGGCGTTGGGGCATAGGGGCTGGCGTTGGGGTTTAGCTACTGGCGTTGGGGTTTAGCGGCTGCCGGGGTTTAGAAGCTGGCGTTGTGGTTTAGAGGCTGGCGTTGGGGTTTAGCGGCTGCCGTTGAGGTTTCACGGCTGGCGTTGGGGTTTAACGGCTGGCGTTAGGATTTAGTAGCTGGCGTTGGGGTTTAGCGGCTGCCGTTGGGTTTAGCTACTGCCGTTGGTGTTTGGCGGTGGCGTTGGAGTTTAGCGGCTGGCGTTGGGGTTTCGCGGCTGGCATTGTGGTTTAGCGGTTGGCGTTGTGGTTTAGCAGTTGGCGTTGGGGTTTCGTGGCTGATACCGCTGCGAACACCCAATTTCTCAAACCTCATCTCTCAAACAGTAGTCCCATATTTCCCTCTCTCTCTTCCACCCATCTATCACCCTGTAGTTTCATATTTCAGGGTTCTCCTTGTTTGGCACATTGTCCTTTTCACCTTGAGCCTTTGGCACTCACTCTATGCTAATCACGCCTCACATGTAACACCTATTTACTTGCTGGCTTTGTCCTGCGTGCCTCTGCTTCCTTTCACTCTCTTTCATCAGTCTGAGGAAAGTTCCTGACCTGAGATGTCATCTGTCCATTCCACTTGTGGTCAGGCAGGTTGTGCCTGAACTGCTGAATTCCTGCAGCACTTTGTTCTTTAGACAGAGCCATGTTCCCTGGTTAAAGTAATTGTAGTTGGCTTCTGTTACAGGGAAGTAGAGTTTAATGTTTGTGGTGTATTAATTTGACTGTTTTGTACATCTTTATCAACTCTATCAGGATCTGGTCTCTATTAAAGTAAGGCCCCTGTTTCAAACCCTCTCTTGGGTTTCAGTGTTTGGGGAAAGATTGGGCAACACAGTGGTATAGTTCCTGCCTCACAGCAACTCTACCACAATGTACATCCATAATTTAGATGAAGTGATTCAAAGTAACATTAGCACATTTTTAGATAGCACAAAGCTGGGTGGCAGTGTGAATTGTGAAGCGGATGCTATGAGAATGCAGGGTGACTTGGACAGGGTGGGTGAGTGGGCAGATGCATGGCAGATGCAGTTTAATGTGGATCAATGTGAAGTTATCCACTTTGGTAGCAAAAACAGGAAGGCAGATTATCTAAATGATGTCAAGTTGGGAAAAGGGGAAGTATAACGGGATCTGGGGTGTACTTGTTCATCAGACAATGAAAGTAAGCATGCAGGTACAGCAGGGAGTGAAGAAAGCGGATGGCATGTTGGCCTTCATAACAAGAGGAGTGGAGTATAGGAGCAAAGAGGTCCTTCTGCAGTTGTACAGGGCCCTAGTGAGATGACACCTGGAGTATTGTGTGCAGTTTTGTTCCCCTAATTTGAGGAAGGACATTCTTCCTATTGTGGGAGAGCAGCATAGATTTACAAGGCTTATTCCCAGGATGGCGTGGCTGTCATATGCTGAGAGAATGGAGCTGCTTTGTACATCTTTGTCAACTCTATCAGGATCTGGTCTTTGTGGACATGGCATTAAGGTAAGGCCCCTGTTTCAAACCCTCTCTTGGGTTTCAGTGTTTGGGGAAAGATTGCGCAGCACAGTGGTAGAGTTGCTGCCTCACAGCGCCAGAGACCTGGGTTCAATCCTGATGTTTTGCCTGTAAAGAGTTTGTATGTTCTCCCTGTGACCGTGTGGGTTTTCTCCAGGTGTTGTGGCTTCTTCCAACATGCCAAAGACATTCAGATTTGGAGGTTGATTGGTTTTAGCAAACTGTCCGTAGTGTGTAGTGTCCTGGTGTCCTAATTTGAGGAAGGATATTCTTGGTATTGAGGGAGTGCAGCGTAGGTTTACAAGGTTAATTTCCAGTCATATGCTGAGAGAATGGAGCGGCTGGGCTTGTATACTCTGGAGTTTAGAAGGATGAGAGGATATCTTATTGAGACATATAAGATTGTTAAGAGTTTGGACATGCTACAGGAAAAAATGTTCCCGATGTTGGGGGAATCCAGAACCTGGGGCCACAGTTTAAGAATAAGGGGTAACCCAATTAGAACGGAGACAAGAAAACACTTTTTCTCACAGAGAGTTGTGAGTCTGTGGCATTCTCCGACTCAGAGTACGGTGGAGGCCGCTTCTCTGGATACTTTTAAGAGATAGGGCTCTTAAAGATAGCGGAGTCAGGGGACATGGGAGAAGGCAGGAACGGGGTACTGATTGGGGATGATCAGCCATGATCACATTGAATGGCAGTGTTGGCTCGAAGGGCCGAATGTCCTACTCCTGCAACTATTGTCTATTGTGTGATGGTGCTAGTATACGGGGTGATTGCTGGATTGTGCAGACTCAGTGGACCAGGGGGCCTGTTTCCACAATATACCTCTGAACTAAATACATTATTTTGTATTCAACGTTCTTTCAATTCAGGGTGCTGGAATCTTAAACAAAAACAACAGTGTTGGAGGAACTTGGTGGGTCCGGCAGCATCAATGGAGCAAATGGATAGATGTATCTGGTTGGAATCATTCAGACTAGATTCAGATTCAGATTCAGATTCAATTTTAATTGTCATTGTCAGTGTACAGTACAGAGACAACTGAGTGGGGGAAAGCTGGGAAAGTGAGGTGGGGTGAGGTGAAACTTAGCGAGTGATGGGTGGATAAGGTGAGGGGGTGATTGTGGAGTAAGTGACAAAGGCTAGAGATGTAAAGGTGAGAATGTTTCAGAAGGAGAGGAGGTTTGAAATGTAAAGCTTGAGGGAGGTATACGCGTGTAATGGGACAGGGTGGGGGTGAAGGGGGTAAAAGGGAAATATGGGACTCTGAGAGTGAGATGAGCATACTGATGGAACCTCCCCTCTTACCCTGCACCCCCACCCTCGTGCCCACGCTTCCCCAAAACCTCAGTCACTGCTCCTACCCCTCTGTACGCTCATCTGACATCCCTGAGTCTTATATTTTCCTCCTTCCCCTTGCACCCATGTCCATCCCTCTGGCTTTACATTTCAATGCTCTCATCTCCTTATCTGACAACCTTTGTCTCCTTTTCACCTACAGCCTTTTGTCACTTACTCCATCCATCTGCCAACCACCCCCTCACCTGTATCCACCTATCACTCGCCAGGCTTTGTCCTGCTCCCTTCTCTCGCCCCACTTTCTCTGCCCTACTTCATCAGTCTGAAGAAGATTCCTGACCCAAAATGTCTGTCCATCCACTTTGTGTTCAGACAGATGGTGCCTGACCCACTGAGTCCCTCCAGCGCTGTTTAGACCTAGTTATATTCTCTGGTTAAATTAGTGCTAAAGTTAGAGTTTAATATTCATGGCCTTTATTTTAAGCCAATTGGGTGCAAGAACAAGTATTGCATTTCCACCAATTGCAAGATAAAGTGGCAGGAGTTAGGAATGTATGTGTGGGTAAGGATGAACTGAGCAAAGAGTCACAGAGGGAGTAGTCCATGTGGAAGGTAGAAAGGCATGTGGAGAAGGTGAGGGATGAAACTAGCTGGCAGAAGTGATAAATCACAGCATCATTTGTTAGGTCTCTAGAACAGGAAATTCAGTTTACAGCCAAGAATGAATACTAAATTGTTACAACAGTTTATGAAATAATGACGATTCTTCAGGTAGTCAAACAAAATTCAATTTATTTAATATGTCAAAATGTCTATCAAATATGAAAGAAAGATATACTTATTTATTAAATATGAAGGAGATACTTGAAGGAGATACTTGAAAGAGATACTTGAGATACATGTTCAATTTCAATCTGTGTGACACCCAAAATTGGCCCGCTGGCATTTCACCAATTGCTTTAAAATTACACCTTTCAGAGTTCAATTTTATTCTTTCCTTTTTGTTTATGGTTAGATGGAGCCAGGCTTTTAGCGCATCGGAATCCCAGGTTTTCAGAAGCTGAGTCTGCGGTGTTTCCCATTCTAAAAACAAAGATGTCAGTTAGTTTGCTGCTGCCATTTTATGTTCTACAGAACTTAAGTCCATCGAAGTGCAGAGTGTAATCTTCTTCTGAGCTGCAACTTATTGAAATGATTTGTGCAGGATAGTTACCCATCTAACCAGTGTCGTGGTACTAGGAGTACATGCTACTACTTATTTTAATGTAGGAGTCCCTCTCGAGGCTGTGCAGAGACTGACAGTATCGTCTGTGACTCAGTGCACCCTTGCCTTGGAGTCAGAGAGAATGCATATCCACACCGAAAATACAAAATCTAATGCAGGTTGATGTTCCAGGTGAAATTCTGTGACAAGGGACCCTTCACCTGGTTACCCTTTGCCACTCTATCATCTGCAGGACAAGTTAGAAATGTGTGATGGAACACCCTCCACTCACCTGGAGGGACAAGAACAGTTCTGTTAACGTTCAGGCAGCTTAACTCTGCAGCACAGGGTGGGATGTTCGATTAGCACGTTCATTTTTCACCATACATTTATTCTGTCCATCCTCAGCACCCTGTGGCCGCTGTATGCACTGGATACAACTTTTACTGAGACCTCCTCGATAATCATGTCCAAGGCCACAACTTCTGCAGCCTGGAAAAATAGGGACACCTGGCACCTGAGAACACCTCCCTCCCCTAGTCCTGACCTATTCTGATCTATCGCCTCGCCCTTCCTTACACCAGCAATTAGCAACAAGCTGCAACAGCCTACCAGATGCTGTAATGGGGGCACCTTCACATGATTCAAAACACAGTTTAGCCTCATCTTCTCAAGGGGAATTAATCCCCCCAAAAAAATTTAAACAAGGCCAAGAGTATGTAATACACGTGGAGCCAAATACAAAAGGCAGCTCCTGCATTTGACAAAATTTGGCCTTGTCGAGCTACCTCACATTACCCAACAGTTAAATTGAAAATAGTTTAGGTAATCTGAAAGAAAATCAAATGAATTTGGGGGTATACAAGTACAATGGCAATACTTCAAATCATCTGACATTGTTAACACAGTTAAGTGCCAAAGGATACCTGACACTCATGGAATTCCAGACACATTTAGCACCTTTGAGAAACTGGCAGGGAAAAGGAGTGTAAACGATCAAGAAATATACCTATGTCAGGGCAGCATTGTGATTGCATTGTGTTTTACCTGCTTGTGACCCGTGCTTTATGATTCACGAGTCCATCCACACTGTCAATCCATGAGGATCCACGCAGAACGTAAATCTTCTGAGATTCAACCTTTACCGGTGGGACGATGGAACGTACTCCGATTCAGTCTATTCCCATGTATTTCCCAGCATGTCATAGATGCCAAAGCAAAGTGTACAAACACTAGAGTCATAGAAAGTCTTAGAATCACACAGCACCAAAACAGGCCATATTACTCCATATTGAACATCATTTTCAAACTCAATTATTTGTATTTCAATCACACAGCCAGGAAAACATGAATTTCATACGGGTAAAATAATGAAAACTTAAAACTAACTAAAAATGCATATATTACAACTTCAATACATTTCATTTAAATGAAATGTTTATGTTTCAGAAGTGGTAGAGGGAGGTTGTGGGCAATAAAATAACTCCTGAAGACTCAAAGGGACTGAAGACACTTGAGCAGAAATAATAAATTGCAGAAGGTGCCAGGCAGCATCTGTGGGGAGATATGGAGAAATAGATGTTTTGAGTCCTTCATCTTGGTGGGATAGAACAACATAACAAGTTAGGGAGGTTTTGTAAAATGATGAGCAAAGTTTTGGTGAGACAGAACCACTTTGTGGACGTTTGTGAAAATATAGGCACAGAGAGTGAATCACACTTTACCATAGTGATTCTGTGGTGGAAATGCATTCACAGGGGATACACCATCAGGTTCAGATTCAGATTCAATTTTAATTGTCATTGTTAGTGTTCAGTACAGAGACAACGAAATGCATTTAGCATCTCCCTGGAAGAGCGACAAAGCAAATGATTTGAATAAATAATAATAAGTGTCCGGGGGGGGGGGGGGGGGGTGATTGGCAGTCACTGAGGTACGTTGTTGAGTAGAGTGACAGGAAGAAGCTGTTCCTGGACCTGCTGGTTCGGCAAAGGAGAGACCTGTAGCGCCTCCCGGATGGTAGGAGGGTAAACAGTCCATGGTTGGGGTGAGAGCAGTCCTTGGCGATGCTGAGCGCCCTCCGCAGACAACGCTTGCTTTGGACAGACTCAATGGAGGGGAGCGAGGAACCGGTGATGCGTTGGGCAATTTTCACCACCCTCTGCAATGCCTTCCGGTCGGAGACAAAGCAGTTGCCATACCATACTGTGATACAGTTGGCAAGGATGCTCTCGATGGTGCAGCGGTAGAAGTTCACCAGGATCTGAGGAGACAGATGGACCTTCTTCAGTCTCCTCAGGAAGAAGAGACGCTGGTGAGCCTTCTTGATCAGAGTTGAGGTATTGTGGGTCCAAGAGAGGTCATCGGAGATGTTGACTCCTAGGAACCTGAAGCTAGAAACACGTTCCACCTCCGTCCCGTTAATGTGGGGTGTGCGTGCCGCCCCTGGACTTCCTGAAGTCTACAATGAGATCCTTGGTCTTCTTGGAGTTAAGGGCCAGGTTGTTGTCAGCGCACCATGCTGCTAAGTGCTGGACCTCCTCCCTGTAGGCCGACTCATCGTTGTTGCTGATGAGGCCAATCACCGTTGTATCATCTGCATACTTGATGATGGTGTTAGTACCATGTACAGGTGTGCAGTCATAGGTGAAGAGGGAGTAGAGGAGGGGGCTCAGCACACAGCCCTGTGGAACGCCGGTGTTCAGGGTGAGGGTTGAAGAGGTGTGCTTGTCTAACCTAACAGACTGGGGTCTGTTGGTTAGAAAGTCCAGTATCCAGTTGCAGAGGGAGGGGTCGATGCCCAGGTTACCGAGTTTGATGATCAGTTTAGAGGGTATAATGGTGTTGAATGCTGAGCTGTAATCGATGAACAGCATTCTTACGTAAGTGTCTCTGTTGTCGAGGTGGGAGAGGGCGGAGTGAAGTGCCGTTGAGATGGCATCCTCCGTACTCCTGTTCTTGCGGTAGGCAAACTGATAGGGATCCAGTGTGGGGGGTAGGCAGCTTTTGAGGTGTGCCAGGACCAGCCTCTCGAAGCACTTGGTGATGATGGGGGTAAGTGCAACTGGGCGGAAGTCGTTGAGGCTTGCCGCAGTGGAGTGTTTTGGCACTGGCACGATGGAGGTGGTTTTAAAGCACGTGGGAACAACTGCTTGGGCAAGTGACAGGTTGAAGATGTCAGTCCAGACGTCTGTCAGCTGCGCAGCACAGGCCCTGAGCACGCGCCCGGGGATGCCGTCAGGGCCTGTAGCCTTACGTGCATTAGTCCTACTCAGTGCCACGTATACGTTGTAGGGGGTGAGTGTGAGGGGTTGGTGATCGGCAGGTAGCACAGCCTTGATGGCTGTCTCTAGATTGTCCCTGTCGAAGCGGCCATAGAAGTGATTAAGCTCCTCAAGGAAGGAAGCATCGCTGGATGTGGGGGTGGTGTTGGAGGGTCTATAGTCCGTGATGGCCTGGATGCCTTGCCACATGCGTCGGGGGTCGGAGTTGTTGTTGAAGTGCTCCTCAATCCTGAGCTTATGGCAGTGCTTGGCCTTCTTGATGCCCCTCTTCAGGTTAGCCCTGGCTGAACTGTAGGCTCGGGCATCGCCTGATCTGAAAGCAGTGTCCCGTGCTTTCAGCAGTAGCCTGACCTCGCTGTTCATCCATGGCTTCTGATTCGGGAATATCGTCACCTGTTTGAGGGAGGTGACACTATTGATGGTGGAGTTTATAAAGTCCAGAACAGAGGATGTGTAGGAATCAATGTCCGTGTGGGAGTCAAGGGTGGCCTGGGCTGCAAACGTCTTCCAGTCAGTGTTTCCAAAACACTGCTGAAGTGTGAAGTCTGCTTCCTCTAACCATGATAACCATCTTCTGCTGTGTCCTGTTCTGGAAATTTTCCCTGTAACAAACATATCAGAAAGAAGGTTGGAAGACACAAATGCAAATAATATCCACGGTACACAATGGAAAGTCATTTTTTACCCAATGAACATTAAAATGCAGTCAAAGCAAAGATAAGGCCATCAGGAGGCAAGGGAAGAGATTGATAGGGCTCTGGCTGAGGCATGGTTCCAGATGACTGGAGAAAAGTTGGGCAATTATAGAGCTGTGAGCCAGCATTGGTAGTAAGGAGGTTGGTGGAAAGGAGTCTGAGGGGAAGGATTTGTCAACACCGAAGGGAAAAACAGATACAATTAAATAGGAATGCTTCGAGAAGTTGGCAGTTTTCAAGTAGAAACAGCACCTGATGCAGAGGGGAAGGACACAAAGATGGAAGTGGTGGAAGCTCTGGCCAATGTCTTTATATCTATAGAGACCAACAGGACTGGAAGCATTCAAGGAGATGATAACCCTGATACTTGCAGGCAACAATGTCAGCAGGAAACTGGTTGCCACAAATTTGTTAAAGGCTAACAGTATTTGGGGAATTTAGAACCCAACAATAATGAATTCCTCACCCTGGACCTTCAGGTTTCTGGGGCAGAGAATCGCAGAATCACAATTCTCAAAAAGAAGAAACTCCCCGACACATCCAAAGTGGTGATGTTTTCACCCTGAAACTATGTTCATTTGTTTACAGACTCCATAAGCAAAGGAATCGTTCACTCTACCAAGTCTGTCAGAAACTGGTATGTACTTCATTCTTATGGTAGATAAAATGTCTGAAGAAGGGTTTCGGCACGAAACGTTGCATATTTCCTTCGCTCCATAGATTCTGCCGCACCCGCTGAGTTTCTCCAGCAATTTTGTCTACCTTCGATTTTCCAGCATCTGCAGTTCCTTCTTGAACATACCTCATTCTTATGACAAGCCCATTTGTTCAATTGTTCCTCACAGGCTCTTCAGCCCAGGATCAATCTTGTAAATCTATTCTGAACTGATTTCATTGCAAACACATCCTCCCTTCGATACATCAGCAAACTATTGGCTGTTCTCTGGCAGTGACCTCACCAGCACGTGGAAGAACCAGAGGCAAGATTTCCTTACTCGTGCAATTCATCCCCCTCGTAATAAAGGCAACATTCCTTCTGACTTGCTGATTACCCACTGCATCTAGTTCTCACTGTCCAGTGATATTTAATAATCTCACAACATTTATCTTTTTCTTTCTGTAAAAATGGATAAGCTCACTTTTCAACTTACCCAAACAGCATCAGCATGTCTCTTGCACCGTGGAATGCCAACACTCTTGACCATTACACCACCACCATCAAATACACCTATCACTCCATCCACCAGTCAGCCTGATAATCTGTTGCTGCTGTTGTATCTGAGGGTTTACAGACAGATTGAACCACATTGCACCACCAAAGATTTACACAGCGGTGCAGTGAGGAGACGCATCGGTGTTCAACCTGTACTGTTAAAATTACTCGAAACACGCCACCTGCCAAAGGTTTGTGCGATTGGGCTGAAACTTATTTCCCCATGGATACACTCGACCTGAAAGCAGAGATGAGAGAATTTAGTGTTTAAATTGTAGACTCGGTTGCATGGCTTGGATATTCACATTCTCCTATCAAAGTGTTAAACATAATTGCAGGTATCAGGAGAGCTGCAATCGAATGCTGGAGGCTCACAATATTTCATAGCAATTATCCTTCAACAATACAAATGCATCTTGTTCCAAAATGCTGCCTTGTAGTAATGAGTGTAATGCTGAAAAATTCCCAGGGAACCTCATGCAGCTGCTGACACTGAACAAGGCAACCGCAATCTCATACTCCAGCCCTTAAAAGCAAAGATCATAGAGGAGCAAGATAGACCACTCCTCCGAAATCCAATGGACTGACGTGTAGTACGTGACGGAACGTCACGGCCGCCATTTCTTTAAGCGACAAGCGACTGTGTACACATATATATACATATATATACACACATACATACATACGTATACACATACAAATGCACACATACATATGGATACATTTATATGCATACATACACACATATATAAACATATATATACATACATATATACACACATATACATATACATGCATATATACACATACATGCATATATACACATACATATATATTTATACACATGATCATTTTCCAACGATCAATAGATTTACGATCAGTTCCTGTGGATTGGAGGGTAGCTAATGCTATCCCACTTTTCAAGAAAGGAGCGTGAGAGAAATCGGGGAATTACAGACCAGTTAGCCCGACTTTGGTGGTGTGAAAGGTGCTGGAGTCAATTATTAAAGATGTAATAATGGGGCATTTGGATAGCAGTAAAAGAATTAGTCCAAGTCAACATGGATTTATGAAAGGGAAATCATGTTTGACTAATCTTCTGGATTTTTTTGCCGCAAGGCTTGGTGTTGGGGCCGCAACTGTTTACCATATATATTAATGATTTGGAAAAGGGAATTAGGAGCAAAACTAATGCATACATACCTACATATTTAAATTCATCTGATAAGTTGGTCAAATAACATGGGCACCTTCTTGCTTTTTTTGAGACATGGATTTTTAAATGTGAATGTCTCATAGCAACACATTTGTGGGTCAGCAGTATTTTGTACCAACCCCCACAATTTCAAATAATTGTAAATTGAACTTCTTAAACAAGGAAAACAATTTTATTTACATCATTTTGTGTGGCTGTCAAGGTGGCTGTGTTGACTGTAATTATGAGACTGCTGGGCAGTATCACTGTGAATGGCGGTGGCTGTGTGTTTTTATGCAAGTGTGAAAAGGAGAGTAAATTTAAAGAGACAATGTGAGAACCATCAGGGTTTCATCCAAGAACCAATTTAAAGGCAAGGTTCCATCAATTACAGTATTTTAATTGAAAATCTTACTCTTAATATTCTTCCTAATTAGGCTTTTTGTGTTCCCTCTTGAACCTTGTGTCTCCCAGAGCCTCTGGGGAGGTTCTGGAGATACAATAATCCAATCTTGAGGCAAATAACCATCTTTAAAACTGGCATTGCCTGCCTTTAATTCTGCATTCTCCGAGGATGCTGGATGCCACGACAATCTCTTGCAACAAGTACAGAAAGGCAGGCAACTGCAAAAAGATCAGAGAGGAAAGAGTATGGAAGGGAAAGGCTTTTCAGAATCATAATCAGATTTTATTTGCCATGTTTTGCAACATACGAGGAATTTCATTGGCCAGGTCAGTCATACAATTAAAAGCAACAGCACTCAAAAACACATTTTAATACGGACATTCACCACAGTGACTCCTACACATTCCTCACTGTGATGGAAGGCGAAATAAAGTTCAAGTCCCTTCCTTTTGTTCTTCCTCGGTCGGGGGCCTAAAGCCCCCCGTTCAAACTCCGTTCAATGGTGAACTCCTCTTGGTCTCCAGGCCTATAGTGCTGCACAAATCACTGCACCACATGCATCTATTTATTCCCTTTTCACATGGTTCATGCAGCTGGATATTAACTTGCCGACATGGAAAGAGATGCAGTGAGCATTCAATAGTTCAGACTTCTGGGTGAATTAAGGGGCTGCTTAATGGGCTGAGGGTTATCGAGATTGTCTGATTGTCATTCTTTTGGAAGAACTGATGGAAGTTCTTATGGAAAAGCTGATTAATTGACTACGGGATGAGCTGGTGGGCTCGAGGATTGCTGGATGAGTGTTCTAGAAACATAGAAAATAGGTGCAGGAGGAGGCCATTTGGCCCTTCGAGCCAGCACCGCCATTCATTGTGATCATGGCTGATCAGCCCCAATCGATAACCCGTGCCTGCCTTCTCCCCATATCCCTTGATTCCACTAGCCCCTAGAGATCTATCTAACTCTCTCTTAAATCCACCCAGTGATTTGGCCTCCACTGCTCTCTGTGGCAGGGAATTCCACAAATTCACAACTCTCTGGGTGAAAAAGTTTTTCTCTCACCTCAGTCTTAAATGGCCTCCCCTTTGTTCTAAGACTGTGGCCCCTGGTTCTGGACTCGCCCATCATTGGGAACATTTTTCCTGTATCTAGCTTGTTCAGTCCTTTTATTCATTTATATGTTTCTATAAGATCCCCTTGCATCTAACAAGAGTGTTTTATTGTCATGTAGAACAATTTCCTGCATCTAGCTTGTCCCAGATAGAACAATTAAATTCTTACTTTCAGCAGCACAACAGAATCTGTAAACATAGTACACTGTAGACAATATGATAAGATCCCCCTCATCCTTCTAAACTCCAGTGAATACAAGCCTAGTCTTTTAAATCTTTCCTCATATGCCAGTTCTGTTAGGTTATTTGATGGTTAGGACAGGTTTAGAGGGGTATGGGCCAAATTCAGGCATGTGGGCTAGTGTAGATGGGACATGTTGGCCAGCGTGGGCAAGTTGAGCTGAAGGGCCTGCTTCTAAGCTGTGAGACTCTATGACTAGGTGATCTGTTGAGGCTGGTGGTATGCCATGAGGAACAATGAGCATGGACCTTTGTAAACCACCACCTGGTTGAGTCTCCTTGAGTCACCATCGGCATTGATAACATCAGTCAGGGGTTGATGATCTGCAAAAAACAAGTTGGTCTCATTCTTGTTCTCTCATGCGATACAGGCAGCAGATCTGAACTGCCTGTGTTTGCCCTCTTGGCTGTCATGTCAAATTACGCTGGAGCTTAGAGTCACTCCTGAAACAAACAGTGCCTTGTGATCCACAGGGGAAAAAATAAAATCTAATGCAGAACAATGGATGGTTTAAATCAAAGAAAATGATCCAAAGAGGCCATTAGAGCAATACCGATCTAGGAAACTGACAGCAGATTTTACAATGCATTTAAACCTCTCCCATTTTTATGAGATGCATTCCTGGAATATGTAGGAAGTTTATTGTAACCTAGTGCCCTAGTGGATTAAGGGCGGCATGGTGGTGCTGCGGTAAAGTTGCTGCCTTACAGTGGGTGCTGTCTGTACGGAGTTCGTAGTTTCTCTCCATGACTGAATGGGTGTTCTCCGAGATCTTCGGTTCCCTCCCACACTCCAAAGACATACAGGTTTGTAGGCTTGGTATAAGTGTAAATTGTCCCTAGTGTGTGTAGGATGGTGTTAGTGTGCGGGGATCGCTGGTCAAAGCGGACGCGGTGGGCTAAAGGGCCTGTTTCCGCGCTGTATCTCTGTAAGAAATAAAACCAAGGATAAGCCATCTAAGTTCACACCACCATCAGTAAGATAATTGTTGATCCTGCACCTCAACACCTTATTCCCACATTCTCTCCATTATCCTTCATCCTTTTCGTATTTGAAAAAAAATATCTCTCCTTTCAAGGATTCGACTTCCACCATCTCACGCGATCAAGAATTCCAAGATTCACAGCCCTTGAGTGAAGAAACTGCTCCTTGTCTCATTACTAAATATCATTACCCATACTCTGAGACTTTGGCCCTCGTTCTAGATCACCAGACCAGCCGCAATCTCCACCCACGAGTCCAATCTAAACAGAGATAGACACAAAATGCTGGAGTAACTCAGTGGGTCAGGCAGCATCTCTGGAGAAAAGGAATAGGTGACGTTGCAGGTCGGAAGCCTTCTTCAGACTGCGTTCTGACACTTCTTCTGCTTCTTCTTCTTGCGTATGGCGTGCAGAGCCTAAAGTTGTAGGACAACTTGTTCTATTTGATCTTATTTGACTGTGCACACCGGGTTGATTGCATTTGTCGAAACAGGGCGGACCACGTGAAGGTTGCAATCTCCCACCCCGCGTTCTGACACCAAAGAGCAAAATGTCCAACGTAGATACAATAATAAATATATATCGCCATTTGCATTAGTTTTGTGCAGTTAACAAATCACAATTTCACACAATTTACATAAGACGGCAGTTATTTGACAAATACTCTGCAGTTCGGTGCAGGAGATCTTGTCGACGAGTATTCTGGACCCACTGTTGAAATCTGAAATTACAGGAGATATCATTTAGGATTAACTAATAAGAAAAAAGATGATCATAACTACATGCCTGAACAATGGATGATATATCACTTAAATGCAATTGTTTTCAGTTGTGTGGAGAGACCTGTATATTGAAGATGCTTTTTGCCTCTAATATGTCAATTTACCTTAAATGTAGAAGAGATTATTAAAATCTTCTTACAAAGACCATTAAGTATTTTCTTTCTATCCTCTTTTTGACCCAAGGCATAGCAGAGCTGCCAACTCTCACAAAGAGGTAAGGGAGGGAGAGAGGGAAGGGAGGGAGATCGAGAGAAGAGAGGGAGAGAGAGGGAGAGAGATCGAGAGAAGAGAGGGAGAGAGAGATCGAGAGAAGAGAGGGGAGAGAGAGAG